>NC_079169.1:13761643-13881643 GCF_947568905.1 Ostrea edulis
TTGAATTACTTTATTGGGGGAACTTAATTTTTTTCCAAAAACCCCTTAAAATCTGGGTCATTTTATTAATTTCACCTTATTAAAATGATAGAAAATAGTACACATGATTTAATAGGAGAAATATTTCAAGCCCCATAAAATCTGTAAAATTCAGGAGCTTCCGGGGCTTTGCCCCCTGGACCCCACCAGGGCTTCTCCACCTGGACCCCCACCAGGGCTTCGCCCTGGCCCCACTGCCTGATAAAGTGGCGCCCCCCCCCCCGTAACCACAATTCCTGGATCCGCCCCTAGGTACTAGAAAGCGTTAAACAGAGATGTCGCAGAAAGAGTTGTTTGTCAATTAATATTCTTAATCAATCAGTCACCATTGTGTAGCATACTAACAAAGGAAGGAGACGCCCTTGGTGCGTTTTCGGTGCGTGAGGGACCCATGACGTTTTTATTATCATGATTATGTCCATATTGGGAGATTCGGTCTGTTTGTCTGCAAAAATAAATAGATAAATAAAAATAAATCCTTGACCATGTTCACGAGGCATTCATGTTCAATGTGTATTCCTGGTGACAAGACCTTTCTTTTCGTGCCGTTTTTTTTTTTTTTTTTTTTTTACTTCATTACCTTGATCTGGATTTTGGCCATACGGGGCATCCGTTTTTAGCTCACCTGTCAGAGCTAAAAGTTCAAGTGAGCTTTTCTGATCACCTGATCACCTGTCCGTCCGTCCGTCTGTCCGTAAGTCTGTAAACTTTTCACATTTTTGACTTCTTCTCAAAAACCCCTGGGCCAATTTCAACCTAAGTTGGCACAAAGCATCCTTAGGTAAAGGGAATTCTAAATTGTTAAAATAAAGGGCCAGGCCACCTTCCAAGGGGAGATAATCAAGAAAAGGTAAAAATAGAGTAGGGTCATTAAAAAATATTCTTCTCAAGAACCACTGGGCCAGAAAAGATGAAATTTATAGATAAGCTTTATTAGGTAGTGCAGATTCCAAATTGTTAAAATCATTGCCCCCGGGTGTTGGATGGGGCCACAATAGGGGATCAAAGTTTTACATACAAATATATAGGAAAAATCTTCTTCTCAAAAAACACTGAACCAAAAAAGCTGATATTTACATGAAAGCTTTCTGACATAGGGCAGATTCAAGTTCGTTAAAATCCTGGCCCCCAGGGGTGGGATGGGGCCACAATAGGGGATCAAAGTTTTACATACAAATATATAGGGACAATCTTTAAAAATCTTCTTCCCAAGAACCACTGAGCTAGAAAAGCTGATATTTACATGAAAGCTTCCTAACATAGTGCAGAGTTACGTTTGTGCAAATCATGGCCCCCTGGGGTAGGATGGGGCCACAATAGGGGATCAAAGTTTTACATACAAATATATAGGATTTTTTAAAAAAAATCTTCTCAAGAACCATTGGGCCAAAGAAGTTCACATTTACATGGAAGCTTTCTGACATAGTGTAGATTCAAGTTTGCAAAAACATGGCCTCCAGGGGTAGGTTGGGGCCATAATAGGGACTACGGTTTTACATGCAAATATATGTGTAAAGTCTTCGGATATGGACCAAGGTGACTCAGGTGAGCGATGTGGCCCATGGGCCTCTTGTTCTTGTATTTGATAATTTGACGGTATCCCAGTTCACATTGCATGATTTTCCGCATTAAGACAGACCGTGTAAATATTGGTTAAAAATTGTATCTAACAACTTATCAATGTATTTAATTGTGACTGGCACGACGGCCCTACCTAGTCTGTCATTCTTGGATAAACTGCCCGTGGTATATTATCTTGTCCAGTGATCCCCCGATCCCATAACATTCCCGTGATCAATAACGCACCGACAGACGTCAAAATCATAGGTATGTTTGTTTGTAACGAGTGTCAGCTAATGTTTATTCGAGTGTCACCAAAGACTAATAAAAAATAGGTCAAGAACAAGCATATGAATTTTCTTAATAAACCATGTTGGTGGGTTGAGGGAAATTACTGGGGGAAATGTGTATCCGATCTGATCTGCTAGTTCACGAAGTCTCGAATACAATGTTTACGCAGTAATCTTAGAATTTTATTATGTGTATTATATGTATGTCAAAAATTGACCAATTTTCAAAAATCTTCTTCTCTAAAACCGCTCATTTGCAAGAAAGAACTTAATGCATAGTGATGTAGATCAGGAAGGCCTCTACCAAAATTGTAAATGTTTAAATGATATCCTCTTTAATGCTATTGATACTAAATTGAAGCTAAATAAATATTTAAAAGGAGTAGGTAGTCCTTTACCAACCAAAATTGTAAATTTCATGATGGTTTGATTCCAGGGTGGAGCCAAAATCAAGATAGTGATTATTGTCTTTATCCTTTAAGTTTGCTGATACAGTATAAAAACTAAATACATATTTAGGAAAAGTAGAAAAGTATGTACCAAAATTGTTAATTTCACAACCCCAGGGTTTTTACACGAGGACGAGTCCAAATTATTCATATTGTGTTAATGTTACATATATCATGTTATGTGAAGCCTTTCATCAGTATAGGTACTTTCGAGGGCATTTCAGTTCTTGTTTTCTACTTTTGCTAAATCTGAGAATTTAGCTTAGATACGATAGATTTCGTACCCTTGGGACTAGTGATACTTTTAACTAATACAGATGAAGATGGCTAATAAGGTCTGTAGACCTCTTGTTGTTTAGCTCACCTGAGCCACTGTCTGTCGGTATCGTCGTAAACTTTTCACATTTTCATCTTCTTTTCCGAACCACTGGGACAATTTCAATCAAACTTTGAACAATCCTTGGGTGAAGGGGATTCAAGTTTGTTAAAATGAATGGTCATGCCCCCTTCTAAAGGGAGGTAATCACAAAAATGCAAAAATAGGGTGGGGTCATTTAAAAATCGCCTCAAGAACCACTGGGCCAAAAAAGCTTAAATTTACATGAAAGATTTCTGACATAGTGGAGATTCAAGTTTATTAAAATCGTGACCCCTGGGGGTAGGGTAGGACCAGAATAGGAGATCAAAGTTTTATATTTGAATATATAGGGGAATTTTTTTTCTTTAAATTCTTCTCAAGAACCACCGGGCCATAAGAGTGGAGATTGACGTGAGAGTGTAGAGTAGATTCCATTTTGTTTAGATCATGGCCCCCAAGGGTAGTGTGGGGCCACATTAGGGGATCAAAGTTTTACATGCTGACATATATAGGAAAATATTCTCTAGAAGATAAACCACATGACCAATTTTAATCAAACTTGATACAAATCATCCTTTGGTGAAGGGGATTCAAGTTTGTTCAAATGAAAGGTCTGACATCCCCCCTCCCGTTAAAGGGAGGATAATCACAACAATGCAAAAATAGGGTGGTGTCATTTAAAAATCTTCTTCTTAAGAACCACTGGGCCAGAAAAGCTGAAATTTACATGAACGATTCCTGACAAAATTTAAATTCAAGTTTCTCAAAATCATGATCCCTGGGGTTAGGGTAAGGCCATGTGCAATAGGGGATCAAAGTTTTACATGCGAATATAGAGGTAAAACCTTTAAATATGAGCCAATGTGAACTGAAGGGAACCAAACCTGACACGAAGCATCCTCAGATGAAATTTGTTAATATGAATGGCCATACCCGTCAACAAGTGCATATGATAATTAAAGAATTTGTAGTCAAGTTTAATGATTAATTTGATAATAAATGAATTTATAGTCGTTACATTTGAACAGGTTTTATTCTGAACCAAGCTGCTTGTATAATGATGGTATTGCTCAAGCTTGTTTATTGCTAGGAACTGCTACTCAGGTGAGCGATATGGTCCATGGGCCTCTTGTTTAAATATCTGTTTCACGTCTCTTCGAACCCGCAACCTCGCGTTCAAACTTTAGGTTGGGAAAATGGATAGCTCTGCAGCAATGCAAAATGCATCTTCGCAAGCCAATTGTGCAAAATGTAATAAAACGCAAAATGTCATAAACCTATTCATTGCATATTACGTCAAGTTCAGCACAGAATGTAATACACGTTCTCTTTAATTGAATTAATGATATCATTATCTTGATAATTGAGCGAAATTATATTTTGCGTCGAATTCAACGATAGTACAGTTATGTTTTATTCAAATGATAGCTTCCATTGATTGAGTTGATGCAAATGTACTAGATCGTCACACAGAAAGTTTATTTTCAACACGATATGCGTCAGTGCACAGTACAGAGCGTGATGGGTTTTTCGGACATTGCGGAATTCATGATATTTAAACCAAAATCCATGTTTCCACAAACAACATACAGAGAACAACTGAACTGCTGCATTGAAATTTGTATTATTTATTAGTTTTTTATTATATTTTTCAGTCCCAGATTGGTTTGAGTCCGTGAGGGTGTTCGAAGCGATCGGTCTGGTAGCCGCGCTTGTTGGCCTTCTATTCCTCGTTCTGTACACGTGTGTTTCGAAGACTGCTGGAAATAAGATTGTCGCCCTTCTCACCGCCATACTTACTTTGGGAACAGGTATTACAGAGTTTAGGTTTGAAAATTTTCATTGTTATAATTGTTTATCACCTATTCTGTTCTATGCTTTAAGTTATTTTCTTTCATTTTAGGTGGTGTTATCTTACTGGGCGTCATCATTTTTGGATCAAACAAAGACATAGACTTTTTAGATTGGGCCTTTGCACTCGTCACTGTTGGTGGTTGTCTTTACGTCATTTCCGGAATATTGCTCTTTGTTAGCATGTGCTCCAAATAACGGACGATACATTTGTACATTTTACTTGCTTATTTTCGTATTTTCCTTTTTTTACATTGGGTGTATATAATCACTGGTGGCGCTTTATTGTATGTAGCAATTACTTAAGCACCATTATTTTTCAAAGATTTTGTATAATACTTTTGTACTTAAATATATTGAGGACTTGATTTTTCTTCTGAATTAGCCTACCCCTCGCACTAGAGTTGCGATAGGAACAGTCTGTCGTTGTTCCGCCTTTGGGTACAAATATAGAGCTACACGCACTGTCGACTTGAGTTGAGTTAAATCACTTTTACAGTCGTTCTAGTAAAGTTGATACATTTAGTTAATTTAAATAGCACGCCCCGCAAAAAATATATCGACACAAGGGTTGAAAGTTACCGTCGTGAAAAAAAAATAGCCCAAATTATTTCCAGCGTAGGTTCAGGGAAATAACATAATCTCAGTGAGATTCGTCGAGGCTGGATATTTGGACTGACGCCTCTTCCGAATCTCAGACCAGTGTCACATAAAGTGATTCGGGAAATCTTGCCTGAACTTCGGCCGCTTGTTGCGATTAAAATGGGTTAAATTGAATTTCTTGCCCGCTTCAACTTTTCGCCTCAGACATCCTATTAACTCCCTATCACAATGAAACATGCATTTCTTACCTTTACTAGGTGTAAATCCCACAGTAATTCAAGTTGGCTATTTTCGAAGCCATTGCAAACGGCCACCATTTCATATTTTATCTTCTCAACACTGAAGAGTTCCGATATACTACTTCATGACAATTTGTACTATGATTGAAAATACAGAACTTACTGGTTGACAATTACTTTGTACAAAGCATTTAAGCATAAAAATTAAAAGCAATAAAAAGAAAACTGTGTAATATTTAATCAATCTATTAGAAGGCGTCCTAAACTATCGGAACTCTTCAGTGTTGAGAAGGTAAAATATGAAATGGTGGCCGTTTGCAATGGCTTCGAAAATAGCCAACTTGAATTACTGTGGGATTTACACCTTGTAAAGGTAAGAAATGCATGTTTCATTGTGATAGGGAGTTAATAGGATGTCTGAGGCGAAAAGTTGAAGCGGGCAAGAAATTCAATTTAACCCATTTTAATCGCAACAAGCGGCCGAAGTTCAGGCAAGATTTCCCGAATCACTTTATGTGACACTGGTCTGAGATTCGGAAGAGGCGTCAGTCCAAATATCCTGCCTCGACGAATCTCGCTGAGATTAGGAAATAACACGGTATGGGATATTGTATGATATGTAAAAACATACAGCCTTAAAGCTAGCCACTATGTACGCATTAATCAGTAATCAAAAATATGATCTAGGGCTGGGACGATTCAGGGTTAGCTCGATTCGGTTCGGTTTCGATTCAGAACAGCACGGTTCGGTTATATTCGATTCGGTTCATGTTAGGTCCAATTTATCTAATGACACCACAAAAATTAACAATTTTAATGAGTAGCATGTTTGATTTAATTTAATTCAAGTTATATAACTATGTTGTCATTTGTAAACATCATATCTATTCATAATGGCATTTTATAACTTTGATAGAAAAAAGAAAACACTAACAGTCTATCAAAATTTGTTATATTAATGTGCCGCATAAGTTTTGGATTATTAAACAAATCTTTAGTGAATCTAAAATGTATATGATATTGTTTTCATTGATATGCAAAAATTCAACAATTCTATCAATTGAGAGTCTTTGAAAATCTCTCCTTTATTGATTTACTTCTCTCATGTTAACTATCAAATCTGTGTCATTACCTACGATGTTGATTTCACTCCACCACTGACATAAATGCTATATGTCATGTAAAGATAAACTGCAATGATCTTACGGACCATATTCTGTTGGTATCTGAGTGGTGAAAATGCTAACTCTTAACACAGTAGTGATTTAAATCTCTGTTGCATAAAAAACCACATGTTTTCAACATCACTCGGACGCCATATTTGTTGTTTTGGTGTAAGTAAAATCTAAACCGAACCGAACCGAAATCCGGAA
The DNA here is from genome assembly GCF_947568905.1 of Ostrea edulis. Classification (NCBI taxonomy): domain Eukaryota; kingdom Metazoa; phylum Mollusca; class Bivalvia; order Ostreida; family Ostreidae; genus Ostrea; species Ostrea edulis. The sequence continues at coordinate 13,768,406 of NC_079169.1, forward strand.
TTTGTAATCGGTGCATCGAATCGAATGGTATGAATCGTGGTGCACCGAAATTTTCGGTGCACCGCACAGCCCTAAAAATATCACTAATTAATGTAATCTCCATCAAGATAATGAATCACAAGCAAGAGAGACAACTCTTTAAGAGTTACATAAACTGGTGCATGTAAAGGACACAACGCATGTTTCTAAACTTTCTCATTTTTTCAGCAAAATTAACTCTTTTTATGCCTAAAACTACTTTAAATGTGTTTTAAATGAAATATATTGCGTAGTTTTCGAGTTTGAAAGCGATGAAATTCAAATCTTGCGATATGCATATTTTCTTTCGCTAGTTTACGCGCCATTATGTGTGACGTCATATGCGCCCTTGGGTTTGAAAACATCTATTAGCCATTTCATAAACAGATTAGATTTAATCAACAAAAAACCAATTATCACGTAAACGGCTTGTAAATAATAATGCATTAAGATGTTTTGTGCCGTGCTCGGGTGTACTAGTCGGTAGAAAGGATTTAGACTGAGTATTTTTCTATTTTTCGAAGGAAGGTACGAGAAAAAAGACGTGGATATTGTTTTTGTTGGAGCAAGCACTTTACCTTAAAAACACACCCAGTCACCTTTTCAAACACCGCTTGGACAGAGACCCTGATAAACTGCGAGAAAATGGATATATCGAAGCTATAAGCACTGGTAGGCCTATAGCATACATTCTGTTTTGCTCTTCAAATTCAATACACACTCGGATCAACTGACCTTCACCTTGTAACAACATATATCGACGATACAATGTAACTTCTACCAATTGGTAGATTTACAACAACAACAACAAAATTAAAGATACAAAATAATTGATCTTTTAATTATACAAATAATAGAATATTGTACTTTCTAACTTTAAATTGAATTATAAAATTATTTGTAGCATCTTGAGTGCGTCAGTAGGCTATAACGCCGTGCTCCCACTTCGTACTTCCTAAAGACATGCATATCACAATTCAAAAAATAATAGTAAGATTGCTTTATCAAAATAAAATAATGTAATTACCACTTTAAATTTGAATATTTTTATTGATTTGTGTGTGTTGTCTTTTTCTTTCTTTCCGAAATGCACTCGTAACAATTGCGTGGCATAGGGCCAAGTTGTCAACAATTTAACGTATCATAATTTGTCTAATCCAAAAATAAATAATGATTGCACTGTTTATTTTAGAAAAACAGCGCCAATTACAGATGTATAAAAGAATAACATCACCAAACAGTTTGTAGACAGCGACCCATATAAACATTATTTACTCCCAATATTGCCGATTTCATACACGCTTTACTCGCTATATTTGGGTATTTACATCGTTATATGTGTGTACTGGTGGCGAACACATATAAAACTCGGACAATTTGTCAACATCGATTTAAATGTTGCCCATGGTATATAAATTAGGCCCCTAAAAGTTGAGTTTTTCATAATATCTCGCAGTACTTTCACAATCCGAAGGGCGCATGTGACGTCACTATACCACGTGACTACCTACCTAATTAACTAGACTTTTTGAAACCGGGGTTTAGATTTAAGTCTGTATTGTGTTTAATTATCGCAAAATTTCGGTGAACGAACTATTAGAATTAATTACTATAAGCATAAAGAAGACGAAATGCATGTAATGTTGTATACTTTGAAAACATGAGATATGTCCTTAAGTAAATTATTTCCAACTTTGGGCCCAGAGGGCATACAAAGAATACGAAGTTCATATACATAAATCATAAAAGAGTGATTATCCAGAAGATAGATATAGAAATAAAAGTTACAAGTTCATGATAAATCAACTTTTCTGAGTAATGAACAGCTATATATGTAATTGGCAAATTTTTCAGTAATATTGTTACATTCGATGCTCAAAGGCCAGATAAATTTTCCTTTATTACACAGGTGTATAATTTTTTTCTCAAAATGTTGTATAAACAGTTAATCATAAAATAAATTATCATCAAAGGCCATTTTGATTCGACAATTGTACAGGAGTTATGGAACTTTGTTGGATTTGTACATGCTACACTATAGGAACATTTTATGGACGCCGCTCATCAGAGACCGCTGTGCGGATTTTGTTTAAATTTTGCAGGATTCTTAGTCACAATATGTAGTTGATCATATTCCACCGCAATTTGATTCTACAAATGTTACAGGAGTTATGGGACTTTTGTGCTTCAACTTATTTTGCGGCGGTTTTGGGACATATGGCTACGCGTAGCAGTATTCTTACGTAAAACCTTGAACCCCACTGTGGCCAGTGTCACATCTAACCAAAGGGTTATAGCGTGAACAAACTTGAATCTACACTACATGAAGATGCTTGCATTTGAATTTGACAAACTATACCCTTGGGGCCATGGTTCGTGGGGGAGATGGTCAAAGAATTTTCATGTTTGGATGAATTTCACCCTTTGGTTTTTGAAAAGTTTACAGACAATTTCTGATCAAAAAAGCTCACTTGAATTTTCAGTTCTGGTGAGCTTAATAATTAGAAATATACGAAGACATAGTTTGTTTTGTACGGAAGGCGATAGGTGCCAGGGTAAAGAATTAATATTCATTTAAATGGCAGCCGCTACTTAATTGAACTGGCGGTCGCCACTTATTAATTGGCGGTCGCCATATGAATTAACTAGCGACCGCCACATATTTCATCTGGCAGCCGCCACTTAATTTATACATGGCGGCAACCAATTTCAACAAGATGCCCAAGGGCCACATCGCTCACCTGAGTCACCTTGGCTAATATTTAAAAAATTTCCCTATATACTTGTATGCAAAACTTTGACCCCCCCCCTTGTGACCCCATCCTACCCCTGGGGCCATGATTTGAACAAACTGAAATCTGAAATATGTCAGAAAGCGTCCATGTAACTATCAGCTTTTCTGGCTCAGTGATTCTTGAGAAGAAGATTTTTAAAGATTTTCCTTATATATTTGTATGTAAAACTTTGATCCCCTATTGTGGCCCCATCCAACCCCTGGGGGCCATGATTTGAACATTATGTCAGGAAGCTTTCATGTAAATCTCAGCTTTTCAGACTCGGTGGTTCTTGGGAAGAAGATTTTTAAAGATTGTCCCTATATATTTGTATGTAAAACTTTGATCCCCTATTGTGGCCCCATCCCACCCCTGGGGGCCATGATTTGAACATTATGTCAGGAAGCTTTCATGTAAATCTCAGCTTTTCAGACTCGGTAGTTCTTGAGAAGAAGAGTTTTAAACGACCCCACCCTATTTTTGCGATGATCTGTCCTTTGAAAGGGACATGGTCCTTCATTTGAACAAACTTGAAAGCCCTTCACCCAAGGATGCTTTGTGGCAAGTGTGGTTGAAATTGGCCCAGCGGTTCTTTAGAAGAATTCGAAAATGTGAAGTTTACAACGCCGACGACCACAGACAACGGACAATTTTAATCAGAGAAGCTCACTTGAGCCTTTGGCTCAGGTGATCTAAAAACAATTTAATCCATAATGCTGAGTGATTATTTTTGAAAGATTTAGACTAGTACGCAAACACGTAGTATCGTTTTTCAAAGTGTAGGGACAGTCGTCGGAGAAATTGTCATACACAATTGTTGACAAGCAGAAAAGGAACCTAAAAATTGCTTCTTTTGCCCAAACTTCATACTCCTAAATTGGAGGGAGGAAGTTCGTCCTTCAATTCATCAGTTCATTCAACTACCACCAAAAGAGTGGGGTGGGAGCCAATCCGCCAATTAATCTTATTTCACATTTGAAAATAACAGAAAATGAACCTCACTTGTCTGACTCAGAAATTAATAAAATAGCTTCCAAATTTGTTGGACTTGATCTAAGAAGATTATTAGATTGATTGTATCTTGTTTAACGTCTCTCGAGAAAATTTTTGACTCATATGGAGACGTCACCGAGACCCGTGAAGGGCTTCCAATTTAGACCTTTGCTCGGCGCTTATGGCCATTGAGCAGTGAGGGTTCTTTAGCATGCTACACCTACTGTGACACGGGACATTTGTTTTTAAGGTCATCTTCGAGGACCCGTGACATTCACACCTGATGCCGAGCGTTTAACGATGGAACTGTCACTACCTGTTTTAACGACTTAGGTCTCTCGCGTCAATTTCTTTTGAACTGAAACTCTTAGTTTGCAGATATTATAATTTTGATGCAGCAATATTGAATAACAATTTCCTTTTGGATTGATTGATTTCCAAATTATTTCAATACAATATTCAGATTTTGACTTAAGCTCAAGATGATTTATGATTCTGGCACTAGGAGTCCTGAAATTTACGATTCATGTCAGACCCCCCCCCCCCCCCCACCCCCAATGATGCTTCATATCAAATTTGAAAAGGATTAGAGTGATAGTTATCAAAACGAAGTTAAAAACGTTCAATTGTTAATGCACAATGAACGACAATGGATGCAAACCAATTGCAATAAGTTATCACAAGTGAATCAGGTGACCTAAAAAGACAAAAGATTCAGTGAAAATCTAAATCTACAATAGAATTTTTATTGCTTGATGTTGAAACTGAACATTCAGGAATTACATGTATTTTCAAAGGACTGGAAGTTGGCCCCTGTAAACCTTATAATGTTTAAAGGTATTAAAAAAGACAATCTTTTTAATCTAATAAAAAAGATCACAACCTTAAGAGTTCACATAATTTGTCTCATGTCTGGTCGTTTGGAGAATATGACATCACAGTTTTTTAAATAATTTAACTCTTTAGTTAAAATTTCCATTTGGTGAATATTTTTTCTCAAAGAAAAAAAAGGACAACTTTGGAATGCAATATAGTTCTGGAAAGAAAAATCACTTGTAAAAATATGTGGTTTTGTCAAAGTCTGCACTGCACTTTTTGCCAAAGAAAATCGGCATGAAAAATACATTTGTAGTAGTCATTTACATCGATATACTGAACACAGTGGGAAAGCCACCTAATTTTGAATCAAGTCCATTTTGACCTAACTGAGACTAAAAACTGTGTTGCGTCAGGGTCCTTGTACTTTGAAGCAAACACAGCCTTTATCATTTCATATATTAATTCTCTCAAGTACATAAATTCTGCCATCCCAAAATACAGTTAGTTGGTCATTTTTAACCATTATAACTCATACCTGTTGCATAATATTAAAGAAAGGTTATGGAATTTTTATAACCTACTGTGGGATCATCATTGTTCGTTCGTGGATCACTCTTACCCACCAATTTATTTCTCCAAAACAAGTAGAGTTATCTTTCCTAGTGACATCGTATCGCTTACCCACGAAATTACGTCCCCACGAACCAGCAAAATTTTGATTACCCACGAACATTGGCCCCCGCGAATTAAAATGATTCCACAGTATGTAAATAAGGTTTGGTTCCAGCATGTCTACTGTAAAACCATATATATCTACTGGGGTACAACCATTTTTTCTTGTATACCAAAGAATTTAAATTCTGTACTGCTGCACCCGTCCAATGCAATCTAATTAAAATCAAGACTTCTTGATCTGCGCCGTATACTTTGCGGAAGAAGTGATTGTGAGCATATCTTGGGATCTAATTTTGATTAAATTGCTGTCCAATGTATTAGAAATACAGTAGTAATAAAATATGGCCAACCAACGAAAGCCTCCACTGGTTTAATTTGGTTCTGATGCTGTTCTGTTTAACACATTCTCTGGTGTAGAAGAGCATGTACAAAATTTTAGGTCTAACATGTTTTGTTAAACATTGATTTCAAGAAAGATTTTCACTCTAATAAAGTATAAATTGAGAAGCAACTTTGATGATTATAGCCTTATTAGCACTGGGTTCTGTATTCCTGATTACCCATGACCTTGTGAAATTATGACCTCATATGACCTTGTGAAATTATTACTACCTCATATGACCTTGTGAAATTATTACCTATGACTTTGTGAAATTATTACCTATGACCTTATGAAATTGTTACCTATGACCTTATGAAATTATTACCTATGACCTTGTGAAATTATTACCTATGACCTTGTGAAATTACAGACACCTTCCTCTCACTATAGGGATTGTGTTTACCTGGTTTGATTATTCTAACCTTCTCAGATCTCCCACAAGGAGCTGATGATTGAAAAGACCAACAACACACAAAAACACTGCACCATAATACAACACACAAAAACACTGCACCATAATACAACACACAAAAACACTGCACCATAATACAACATGTCTGTATGGTGAATACATGCGTGTGTTTCAAGTTTGATTATCCTAGCCTTATTAGTGCTGTTTCTATTTTGTTTTGTGCCAATAAAATTACCCATGTAAATTCGACCTCTGATCTTCCAAAACAATAGACTTTTTCCTTCAATCATTTGTAACGTGTATCCGATTTGAATGATCCTAGCCTTAGTACTGTTTTTATCTGATCCACAAGGTGATGACAAAGTTACAAAACATATTCCTTAAATCAACTCGTCTTTGACAGGCATGTAAAAATTGAACCACAGTAAAGAAAACAATCTTCAACCACAGAAAAATATTACCATGGACATGCTCAATTATTTTTCCTGAACCCCGAAAATTCAACCCCATGAAAATATGCGATTTCACAGTATCATGTGGTTTTTTGATTTTGATTACAGATATATAAACAAAATAACGTTCACATTTACCAATGTTTTCTCAATAATAAATGTCATTTCAATGTATTTCATTTCCAACAAAAGCAATGCCTATCCACTAGACATGAATATTGCATGAAGTGAATGCAAGTCTACATATATGTCTAGGTTGTTTGTCTGTGATGTGGGGTCATTTCTGTTCAATTCGCTTTGCCAAGTATACAGATTACTCCCAAACTTCCATCATTTTTATAACCGGATAATACACAAAACCTTAGTCATCCATTCCTTACTAGTAAATACAAGTATATCCTAGAAAAATAATGTAATGGTAATAATGACCAGAAATCTTTGAACATTGGTATATTCATCATATTTCATTTTTGAATAAAGTTTGAAAATTTGTGTGTACAATTCAATACAAATACAATATTCATTCTTTTTTAAAAAAAATAAATGATACAATATAACAACTCATTTCGAAAACACAGAAATTACGATTGCATTTTAAACCGCAAGTACTATAATACAAGCACTTTCCAAAATTCTGAACTCGTCTATATGTAAACAAACACACCTTATGACACTGATGATAAAGCAGTCTTACAGATATTGTATACCATGGTAAATATTGTCTAGCAAAATAGTGAAGATTTATACAACGAAAATATTAAATGACATCTAGTGACAGTGTCCCTAAGTATTATAGAAATCAAATAGAGAAGGGTGGGAAACTGGGTTAATATGTACCAGAGCTTCTTTTCAATGTAAAATTTGGATTACAAAACGAGGAACAATGACCTCATGCATGTTCCTCAGTTTTTAATAGTATACCTACTGAGTTGAATTACAACAAATAAATATCAGCAGCTAACACCGAGTGCACAAGACTTGGTCAGTCTATAAAACGACGTGTGCAAACAATATGCCTCCTCTATTTCAAAGGGGGGGGGGGGGGGGGGGGGGGGGGCATAAAAATATCGCCAAACCATTGCCAGATTGGTATCTTATGTTGCAGTGATTATTGTAGTCTTTAGAATTTAATTTCAGTACACAATATCTCCGCCTGTAAGTTTTCATTTTTTAACCTTTGCACTTAAAATTCCATTGTGCAACATTATTTTAACTATCTTGAATGCATCCCGAAACTTGAATATCAATATCGATGCATTTAATAAGCCGAATATTGACCCATGGGTAGAACAGGGGTAGAGCTTTGTGGTGGGAGCTGTGGATATCTTGCCACAAGATAAAAGACATAATATCAATACATCACAAAGTGTACAGATTCAGCTAGGGCATATAAAATGCCATGGGGTTTTTTTCCCCACCATAAATATAGATCAATGAAATCACAATCAATGTAACAGTCTTCAGCGAATGTTGCTGCACAAAAAAAGATTAAACCTACAATGTAAGATTGTCCCAACAGCCTAGTGTAGAACCACGGGCAGTGGTAGATTTTGAGTACCACAATGAGATTTATATCTAAATGTCTGCATAGCAATGTTATCCCTATCCCTCTGTCTAATGAGAAAAAAGGAATCATGTTAATGATGTCTCTGAAATGTTGTTTGCCAAGGAATGTACTACGCTTACTACAATACCAGTAAGCCTATAGATACAGTGTATACCTCTTATAAATACTAAGTAAGCCTATAGATACAGTGTATACCTCTTATAAATACTAAGTAAGCCTATAGATACAGTGTATACCTCTTATAAATACTAACTCTGACATAATGGCCAACATTTTTTCAAAAACTGTTAAAAAAATGTATAAACTGATTGTGTTGAAAGAGATTACACAGCAGCCAAATCCTCAAAAAATGTATAGTGCTCCCTCAATATATTGCCAACTTTTGTTCAAGATGAATTTGGGCAATAAAGCGGGGGTGGCATTATAACGAATTAACCATTATGGACAATTCAAGGAGCAATCAAAAGAAATTCAATACCACAAAGTTATTTAGACTCCACTTTGTATAAACATTTAAATTCTCTCCAGTTCATTGATACTGCAATTATTGGTAATTAACCTGGCCACTTGCATACCTTGTCCAAATTGTCGCACTTCACCGCACCGCTATCAAAGTACAGGGTTATTACCAATGGGTTTTAGGTAATATTGGCATTATTATCGAGGGTAAACCCTATAAAATTTGACCATTTGTTTGTAAAAATCAGTGGCATATGGCATTATGCGGGGTTGGCATTATAACGGGGGTATTAACATGGGAGGAAATCTGTTCTTTGGGATTTTTAGGCAATAGGTGGGGTGGCATTATAACGGGGGGCAATATATTGAGGGAGCACTGTATATAACTGATTGTGTTGAAAGAGATTACATAGCAACCAATTCCTTGAAAAATGTTAAATGTTTTTTTTTTTCAAATGTTCTTACATCACATTAAATAATACAAGGATTGCACACAAAACAAGAGACCATTTTGTCGCCTTTGGAACATTCCATCTTCTCTTTCCAAAGCAAAACCAAACTGGTCTACTTGACACTTGGCAGTACTGTGTCCGACATATAGGTCAACTAATCAGCAGAAAACAATCAAGGTTCTAATTAAATAATAGTTGGCATAAATCACACCTAAGATTTTCATTGGATTATCAACAGAACTGAATTCCATGCCAATTTCTAATACAATTCTCCAATTGGAGCATTCTTCAGCCATAGGTCATGCATAAAGGTGTAGAGCTGGCTGCTTACAGATACCTGAAATGAAACACATTGACTTTGTAATAACATTAAACTTAAGGTGTAAAGAACATGAAAAATGGACTCCATTCAATGAGAAATCTTGGATATTACAGGATAACCTTCTAGGTCAAGAAATGTCATTCTGAAATATGAAAGCCAAGGTTTTATACTTCAAATAACACTTTGAGACCGAGGAGGTTATCCTGCAAAATCCACTAAAACAACAACTTTTCAGAAATATTCAGAATATCTATTTGCACATACAGATACAAATCAGGTCACTTTATGAGGTGTGTTAATGCTGCTATTCCATGTCACTCCCCAATGTTTGTAAATCAGGTCACTTTATGATGTGTGTTGGTGCTGCTATTTCATGTCACTCTCCAATGTTTGTAAATCAGGTCACTTTATGATGTGTGTTAATGTTGCTATTCCATGTCACTCCCTAATGTTTGTAAATCAGGTCACTTTATAACGTGTGTTAATGCTGCTATTCCATGTCACTTCCCGTTGTTTGTACTGAGAAAGAATTGGCATAGCAACTTCCAAAAAAGCAGTACATGTTTTTGCTAACAAAAGGGTTCAAAAGGTTAAAGTTTTTGAAAAATAGGTCGAAGTCCAAGGTCACTAGGTCAAAGTTTTGAGAGGCCAGGTCATGAGGCATCTAAATATAAAATATCAAATCCCTATTCCCTTGATTCAAAAGATATAGCACAGGTTAAAGTTTTTAAAAAGTAGGTCAAAGTCCATAGTAAAGGTCAGTAGGTAATAAAGTCTTAGTACCAAAACAAAGGTTTCTTCATGAGGCATCTAGATGTGAAATATATCTAAGCCCTATCCCCCTCAGTTCAAAAGAATGCAGTATATTGATTTTTTTGTTGAATGTCCTGTTAATTATGTTTGTAACATAGATTGATTTTTATGATTATAAAACAAGGGTGCATGATATGTCAACAGCCACATGTACACGATGCATATCTTTGATTCCGACATACAGTGTATGTGTGTGAAAGACATGATCCAGACTTGATTCATGTATAGCAATCAATTCCAAATTGAGGCAACAGTGACCTACTTTTGGTTCATGCCCCCCCCCCCCCCCCCCCCCCTCGCTGCATCAACTGACCAAGTTTGATGGTACTAGGCCTCACAGTGTGAAAGATAGGTTATGGACACCATTTCGGTATGTATAGCCATAAAATTCCAGAAGGACATAAAAGTGGCCTAATTTTGGTTTAAATTTACGGCTACAGTCTTTTCACCGTTCATCAAATTGCATTCAAAGTTCACACACTGTTCACTCACCATTCATTCTGCATTTATTGACTATCCAAGAGGGAAAGTAAAACGTTTCAGGCACTGTAGAATAGTTGGTAACTGGAAGTCTATTTGATTCCAACTTAAATTACCTACAATATGTCAAATTGTAGCTACATGTTTGTCAGTAATACCTTGTATGGTGTGGGATTCAGCGCCCTCTTGTGGTCAATTCTTAAGGTTTGAAGAGATTCAAAGGCCTTGGTCCTTAGATCACTTAATGATGGCAGTGGTTGCATCACCTACTCAAATGGAAGAATTAACATAAACTTTCAGATTTTCTATAATTGTACATAATAAACATAATAGTAGTAAAATATCAGCTATAGACAGTCAACAATATACAGTTATTGACTGGGTTTGAGGACAACAGCTGTTTTGTTTGACCCGAGAACGGGTCTGTTGCCCGAAGCCGTAGGCTGAGGGCAACTGATCTGTTCGAAGGTCAAACAAAACAGCTGTTGTCCGAGGACCCAGTCAATAACTGTTTTGTTATACACCTTCATTTTTAGGTTGTTTTTACAAGGTGCACATGGTTTGTTGACTTTAAACGGATCGACAGTGTGATTGCGTACATTTATCACAGATTCCACTAGTTTAACAGAAAACATACTCAATATCCTAATTGATAATTATATTTTTCGTGTATATGCCCTGCTTTTCATCTATTAGAATAAATTCCATATTTCATCATCAGTCAAATCAGTGAACCTCGCCATTACGTAAACAAATCAGCAGACCAAGAATCATGTGACTTGCGTATAACCGCTTTAACACGAATAAAATAAAAATAAGTAAATTCATCTTATACAACTGATTCTAGAAAATGATGAGATATTTTTTTATGTTCTTGCTGTCCCTACTTTGAAGAATTAATTGAATTTCATCTTCCGTTGTTGTCGCAAAATGTACATCCGCCATTTCTCTTTATCCAAACGGCACGAAAAGATAACTCGAGTTAGCGCCATATGACGTCATCGGTCAACAGTCTTTTTTAACAGTCGATTTTAACAGTTCCCGGTCCAACATTCGCCAGAACAGTCGAATTGTTGGACTTTTTTTGTAAGGAGTTATATAGGAACTGTTTTATAGGGGTATAACAATACTATTTTTACATAAGTTCATGTGTGGCAAGACTTTGGAATATGTATATGTAGCTATGATGTTTTTTTTTCTCTCAAAATGTTTTTAATAGGAAATAATGGGAGTTTTTAATATTCATTATTTTTTACAAACTATAATATTTATCAGAACTAAGAAGCAGCATGAAATTTCTCAATACCTTTTGAAGACAAAAACATGACATATTTGTAAAACACTGATGCCCCCCAATTACAACAAAGTGGAACTGTAAGAGATTGTATGTGTAATTTTAATGAAAATTCCAAAAACTAGGTCAATGGTCAATGTCAAGAGTTCAACAAATCTAGTATTGTTGGAAAGGTCTTCTCACAAGAAATGCACATGCTTAATATAAAAACAGTGCCATTTATGATTTGAAAGATATGTCTTAAATTCAATTTTTCTAAAAGTAGGTCAAAGGTCAAAGTCAAGGTCATCACATCAAATATTTTGGTGTCAATGGAAAGGTCTTGCCACAAAAATACAGCTACTAAATATGAAAGCACTACCTCTTATGATGTACAAGATATGACCAATATTGAAGTTTTTAGCCACCGACAGACAGACGGACGGACAGACAGGCCAAAAACTATATGCCTCTAAATCTTTCGATTCCAGAATTTGCATAAGCAATAAACGATCTTGAGTTGGGAGTAATCTAAATGGGTAACGCTGATAGCCAACTGAAACAAACAATATAACGTATTTGGTCTGGTATAACATTATTCTCACCTTGCCCTTGTCCCAGTAACACTTGTGCAATAGTTCTACTTTAGCTGGTATAACATAAGCTCGTTTGGACTCCTGGAAATTGATAATGCATAAAACTGTACATATGTACTTCTTTGGTGCATATATATACATGTGTGTGTGTGTGTGTGTGTGTGTGTGAAAAGACATGGTAAAATTAAGATGCTAGAAAAATTTGTATACATTTCTTACAAAGTTGTTGCAGAATCTGTGATTAGTCCTATAGTTTAATGAGATTAATTAATCACATTATATCATAAAATCCAGCACTAGATGGATTATAGAGACAGGAGAAAACCCAACAAAAGTTTTAGTACATTGGAATCCAGCAACAATTTGAATGTAACCAAAGAAAAAAAACACATCTTATTTATCATCTGGCAGAAATTTTAAAATTTCAAATGAAGTCTACTTTATTTTCTAATCAAATTTTACACTGACCTTGAGGTTATTATAAAAATAAAAGATGTTCTAAGGTTTAACAAACACATCTACGATAAAACAGAGAAAAATCTTTGTTGAAAGTGAAGTGTTTAGAAGAAGCCCACAGGCCTTTAATATTGGTCACCTGAACATAAATAAAAAGTATCACTAGCCCCAAAGGCTATCAAATCTACAATAATTTTCCTATTCTGCATATCTAAACTAAATTCTAATATTCAGCAACAGTATACTTTTAAGCAGGAGGCCCATGGGCCACATCTCTCAGCCTGCTGTTGCTTAGCTGTTGTGATTTTTAAAGTACACCCATACTAATGATTTTTTTTTGTTTGTTACCAAATTAACTTTATTAACGAATCTATAACGTCTATATATAATAACTTGTGCAACATAAATTATTTGATTTCATCCCAAATGAAAGGAATAGATTAAAATGTTTAGTTCATTCATGACTAACTTAACTCTTGGACATCTTCAGAAAGCCTTATTTGTATAATGTATGTGCCTTCTTCACGTGTGGTCAGAAAGAAAACAATAGTGTCTGTAAGTTCTGATATCGAGGTCATAGACTGCAGATCTAGGAATATGGTTATTCATAGACTACCGTAGTATTGATACCTTAATTAAAAATTAACATAGAAATATAACGTAAACTATTTGATTACATCCAAGATGAAATTCATAGGGTGAAATTTTTAAGTTAATTTTTGGCAAATTTAACTCTCGGATATCTTTGGTTGGCCTTATTTGCATAAAGTATGCATTGCATGCGCCATCTTCACACGCTGTCAGAAATATGTTGATTTCATGGCCGGACTATAGATATAGGAGTAAGGACCTATCCATCTAAATTCATTATGCTAGATCATGTGTATAACACTAGAGGTAGTTAAATATGTTTAGATCCAAGAATTGCTGGGAAAACAGCAAGTGGTGTGCTAATAAGTGTCACATGGTCAGCACTCAGCTCATTTCAGAAACAAGGTGTGTGGAAAGACAGGTTGTCTTTAGAAACTATTCTAATTTATATCTACATGTACTTTTGATTTTCTAAAATCTTTATTTCCATGGGAAATTTTGACCCCATATTGTGGTCATGGCCTAGCTCCAAAGGGTCACAACATAACCAATTTGAAACCAAAAAGAAAAAAAGCTCCCCCATTCATCAAAACTAAGAATAATCTCAAAGGGAACAAATCCAAATATTGATGGTCAGTTACCTACTTTTAAAATGTTGAATTTAAACCGAGGTTTTAAAAAACACTTAAGTTACAAAATTAAACTTACATTAGATAACCTTGTTCAAAAATCAATCAACATTCCATTTGAAAAACATTCAAGACAAAGAAACAAGGTTTAAACAGAAATGGATAGAGAAAAATAATCAAATATCAGTTTTCACTTTTACCAAAGAAACAAAACTTGTCTTTGCAATCAATACAAATCTTTTCATATAGCAACCAACAGATAAAAACTCATTGCACTAGCTGAGTAAACTTAGAAATTGATTGAGTAAAATTAATCATTACTTAAATGTCCACATAATTTGTATACCTGAAATGGATGACGACACAGCACACGTTCTCCTGGCTTAGGAGCATTCTCCGAGGGCTGCATTATCAGATCCACCAAGGCATTGCCTGAAAATAACCCCCATCTTTAATAGTACATATAAATTTTTGTCAAGTACTTAAAATTTTTCTTTCTATATTGAATTTTTTTTTCATCACTCTCAATGCCCTCTTTAATTCATAAATATAAATGTATACATGCAACATACATGTTCAATCATTCTCATCAAACTGTGTTCTACAAAATATTCACATTTAAAATGAAACAAACTCTAATATATAAATATTTATCTTTATGCTACATGTAGTTCATTTTGAGATATTGTCACAGGTTAATTCGTGTTCTTTAGTACAACATTACAGCTAATTTGAGTCCTGTTTCAGCATACTGACCATCACTGCCAAACAGACGATAGGCCTGCTTCCTTCCTGGAATGGTCACTTTTTCTACATCCTCACTAAGCTTCATTCGAGGGTTGCCATTTATTTCAACTAGCTAAAATATTACAAAAAATATTATTTAGACTGACTACTGTACACTGAATACCCACTTAAATTTTACAGACCAACTACAATCTAATGTCTTTTTAAGGGCAGATGATACAAACAAATTTTTTCTTTCGAAGAGACTTTATATGATGTCATTCTTTTATAAAAGTGGATAATTCCTTGAATTCTTTTCCCCTTTGACTTGGAGAGTGAAATATTTTCCATATTTCAAAAAAAAGTACAAAACAATAGTTATCATGGTAAATTAGTTTATTCTTCATCTGTTTACCTTTTTTATACCTCAAAAAATGGTTGTCAGGGAGAACAGGGTGTACTGATATTAGATTTACAACATAACATGTAAAATATTAATGCATTACAAATTTTACACTTGGAAAATATCAATTGCTGCTTCAATAAAATTACATATATGGACATTGCACCCTCAGTAAAGGTTTACAAATTAAAATAAACTTCATAATATGTTGACTTAATGTTTAAAGTGTAATATAAACTTAAAAATCATATACCATACGGGGTGAATTTATTGAGTAGAAGCAAAATTGTAAATATCACATTGGCTGATTTTCTCAAGACAATAATATAAGAGTAAAATTTTACAACTTCTGAAAAATAATTTACAATGGCATTTATGATTTTACTGTTTGTTTTTTCGGTTTTTTTTTTTTTTGTCACTCTTGGTTTTCCTTTGCTATTCATCTCTGAAAAAAATAAAGAAATGCCTAATACAGGATCTCTTTGATGTGCCATTTTACATTAATTTCTGCATTATGTCACGTTTCCCAGTAGAAACAGGAGAAAGATAACTGCATGCTTCCTGCTGACATCTTATATATAGCAATGATCCAAGTCCATACCGTTTTTCGTCCTCACAATGTCTTATGCGTTGTTAAATCTAGTGGTCTACCACACGCAGCACAACCTTTTTCCAAATTGTCCACTAGAATTCCAAGTTCCACGACTCGTCTCCAACAAATCATCTCCTCATGCTCTTCTTCCGATTCCTCACTCTCTGATGCATCAGATGGATACGCTTCTTCATTTCGTAGGCATTCTTGTGAATTATCACCAGACGAACAATTTTTTCTTGATTCATCCAACTTCTCCTCGATCACCACGTTGTTATTGGCATCAACATTCACTGTCTTACGTCCAAGGGATAATGCATAACCTTTCTTAGCATTCTGTAACCTTTGATGACGTTTTTTACTAATAATTTTTCCTGATTTTTTCCTGAATGATTCTGGCATCACAATTGTTTACATTGTTTACTGACCCCCTTTCCTGCTCTTAAAACACAGAAGAGTTCCAAACAACTATAAATGAGAAAACCAAAACCAACCAAAGTATTTTTTTACCATGGGAACTCTTCAGTGCTAAAGGTAGAAAAATTTGTTTATATCATATGGCCTTAAGAATTATATATGCATGCATGTTTTAAATGTTCACTTTTTTGTACAGCTCAGTTGTTGAAGTGTTCTAACCTAAAACACTACTTACATCTGGTTGTTTTAAAGTTGTCACCTTAAACACACTCTCATTCTGGTTGTTGTAGAATTTTCACTTCATACACATTCTAATTCTAGTCACAAGTTGTAAGGTCTCACCTTATAAACACCTCCCAGAGCTGGCTGTTTTCACTTTAAATACATTCTAATGCCTCGTTCACACGGATGCGCATTAAATTTTACTTCGCATCAAATTTGATGCGAAGTAAAATAATGCGCATTAAATTAATTCGGATTAAATAGCGTTCACACGGCGGCAATATTTAATGTGAAGTAAACTAATGCGCATTAAATTCTTATGCATCTCCATTAAACGGTGCGTGGAATAAATTAAAGAATAGACTATGTTATTGAAAATTATTTTTATAGATATTTTAATGAATATTGTGTAGATACAGAATTCTTTGTTCAAAACGCTATAATATACATGTAGTATACTACATGTTTACAATTTACATGCTGATCTACACATAAGGAGTTTTGTCGTGTTTATTTATATGTTCCCAAGAAATTGTTATTTCCTCTGACGACCAGCATTCAATCTATACTAGACAATATATTGTTTCTTCATGGGCCCAATTTTAAAACTTCGGAACGTCTTTTTCACCATTCCGCTGACTACTGTTGTGACGTAATTTTTGATTACTAATACGTATTATAAGTCTACTATGATGTCATATGGTATAAAAGAATTAACAATGAGCGGCATATTTGTTTTTAAAATGTAAAAAAGAAAATCACATTATCACTATTTTAAAAGATTTTTGTCGTATTCAAAAACAATTCCTTCCACATATATTACTCAGTATGCCTATGCAGAGCACAGATTTATGTCTGACATCATCTAATGACATGCTGTTTGTACATGTTTTTAGTGATTATTATCATTTTGCTTAGTTTTTCGTACAAAACTGACATTGATATATATAGCTGACCATGGGTATGATGCATGTGACCCAAATTTGCCATTACGCATGCGTGTACATTTAATGTGAATTAGCTTCGCTTAGCGTTCACACGGAGCTAATGCGAAGTAAATTTAATTCGCATTAAATCGCGACGTCAATTTTAATTCGAAGTAAACTAATGCGCATTAAAATCTCCGTGTGAACGCGGTTCAGATTTAATTCGCATTAACTTACGTTTAATGCTAATTAAATTCTTCATGTGAACGAGGCATAATTCTAGTCACAAGTTGTAAGGTCTCACCTTATAGACGCCTCCCAGAGCTGGCTGTTTTTGACAAGTGACTAGATGAGTACCAACTCCAAAGCTGTCTATCTCGTGACCCTTAAAGATTGTAAATTAAGATATTAGTTCAAATGAATGACCTCTCATTTAAAACTCTTCTCAAAGACTTTAAAAGATGACGACTAGTATTTAATCACCTGCTGGTTAAGGGAATGTATGGTGTCCTCATTTATATCATTGCTGGCGACAATAGTCAACTTAGCAAACCATGGAACTTCAAACCTACAGAAAAATACAGTCAGTTTAGCAAACCATGGAACGTCAAACCTACAGAAAAATACAGTCAGCTTAGCAAACCATGGAACGTCAAACCTACAGAAAAATACAGTCAACTTAGCAAACCATGGAACGTCAAACCTACAGAAAAATACAGTCAGCTTAGCAAACCATGGAACGTCAAACCTACAGAAAAATACAGTCAACTTAGCAAACCATGGAACTTCAAACCTACAGAAAAATATAGTCAGTTTAGCAAACCATGGAAATTCAAACTTCCAAAAAAATCATCACATTTTATATTGACTTGGACACAGAAAATTTAGAAAGAACAAATTTCAAAAGGAAACAGCCAGCATTGTTGCCCATTCATTGGATTGTAATGACCCCCCAAATTTGTCCATTTCTTGTAATTTTCCCATATTTTTAACACAACAAATAAAATTAAATTGATGAAACGTATAATGTAAGTTTATAAAATCTATTACATGTCTTGAGAGAATCTCCTAGTTAGCTGGTTATCAGATATTGTAACTCAGTTTTATCATGTATGTATGTAACTGTATTTAATTAGTGTAATATTTCTCTACACTGTACATTCTGTCAGCTTATGAGAATAAACTATTGTCATATAATCACTCCCCACAGAAATTGGGATTTCCTCAATTCTTTCACCAAATCCCACACCGCCCATTTACAACAAACTAATCAGTCCCGCATTGGCAGTTTTCAGATTGTTAAAAGCTTGTCACATGTAGCTATGGGGCAACTTTCCATTACATACAATGTATAACTAACATGCCTATGTTGACATTACTCTGTGTACATCTATACAATCATTGGACATGGTGTAACTCAACAAATGCAAGCCTCCAATGTCCCTCGAAATCTATTAAACCTTCACAAGATATGATAAGTTCAAAGTAAACAAGCATTCGCCTATGTACATGTATAGTTCTATTACTCCCAACCAACTTCTTAGTAACAACACCATGATGTCTCTTACAAATACAGGTAATATCAAAAACTGTCTCCTTACAGATATGATTGCAACATGAATGAACCACTAGCAGCTATACAAAGGTCAAGTGAAAGTTCAATTTATTTGTCACCTGACTGGGCTTTATTATCATAAATATGTATGCATATGAAATCTAGATTTCTAATTATGGCTAAAGTTATGATTGTGTGCATAAAGAGAAATAATTACCTCCCTTCGTGCACATCAACAAAATAGATCATCTTTTTACCAAGTTTGACTGAAATCATTGCAACTATTGAATACTTTGTGATGACTTTGTGACAGACACTTGTATGGATGGACAGATAGTGGAAAAATTTTAGTCAGTCCTGCTCCCCTCCTCTGTGTTTGTAGAGATTAATCACTTAGTCAGTCCTCCTCCCCTCCTCTGTGTTTGTAGAGATTAATCACTTACTTGTCGGCTACCTTCTTGAAGTTCTGTCTCACTACATGTGATAGGTAAGCCAAGTCTCCGCTGTCTAGACGAATTCCTTTTGGTGCATACCCAAAGTCATTCAGTGCCATAGCAACAGTACAGAAGTTTGGTAACCCAGATCTGTTAAAACAATCAGCATATATTGATGTTTTGGTTTTTTTTTTTGTTGTTGTTTTGTTTAATTTGACCATCAAACCACCCATACACAAGCAACGTTTTCCTCATACAGTTTTTTTCCTACCTGATCACATCATATGTGTCAATCAGAGCCAAAAATCCCTCAGGAAACGCCTGTGCATACGCTATAAACGCGGTCAGTTCACCCACCGATGCCTGGTCATCCAGGAACTCTAAACATAGGAAAAGGGTTTATAAATGTAAACAATTGCATGCTCGTGTAAAATACTTCCAAACTGCTGAATTAAGTTCTGGTTTGTAAATAGATTATCTATATACGAGAATTTATCTTTTATCTTCACCCACCTAACAATGGTGCCAACTTCTTCTGCCATTTTAAACAAACTGGTGTAAATTTTTCTAACTGGTTTGTCTTTTTATTCAGAAGACCCTGAAATGAAATGAATAGATTCTATGTAAAAACAAGAGGCTTACAGGCCTTCATGATCACCTGACCATTACACCATGAAGACCTTAAATGATTGATTGGTTGGTTGCTGTTTTCCGCCACACTCAACAATTTTTCAGTTATCTGGTGGCACCCAGTTCTTTTATTGGTGGAAGAGAGAACCCAGATACAATGTATCTGGGAAGAGACCACCGACCTCCAAAAGTAAACTGGAAAACTTTCTCACTTACCGGCGCAAGCAGGATTCGAACCAGCGCCGACCAGAGGTGAGAGGCCGTGTGATTTTGAGCGCAATGCTCTAACCATTTAGCCACGGAGGCCCTTGAACATAAATGAATAAATGAGACGTCTTATAAGTTGATGGTGCACAAAAGTATATCTTTCAAATTATGTGAACAGATGGGACATTTTGTTGTCAAAAAGGATATGTATTTCCTCCACTGTTTCTTCATAACAAATTTTGGCTTGAACAAATATTTGAAATTTGGTTTGTTTGATTTTTAAATATCTTTTGGGTTGGGGTTGGGGTGAGATACATCTTGGCCAAAGACTATTAATTATATTCTGGGTCAAGACACTGATTGGTCAAAATCAACTTTATACCAAATATGAGTTTCTGATTCCTTTTGACCCCAAAATTGATAGGGAACACCTTCGTCCCATGGGTAGTCCATATTCATGATATGGTGACTGTAGGTGGAAAGGGTAATGCTTTAGAGCCCGGAAACCATTGTGTCTACAGACAGACGGACGTACAAGGACAACCTGATTCCAGTATACACCCCCCCCCCCTCCTCCAACTTTGTTGCGGGGGGTATAAAACTGTGGTTCATGAAACCACATTACCCTTTCTTAAAATTTTACAGTTGTTACTAGTAACTTTTAATGCTAAAATGGGGTCTGGGAAAAGTGAAATTATACGGGATGTATAATATTAGTGGAATCATCTTATTCCTTTATTTGACAAAATGTGATTCAAAGTACATGTACAAATTAAAAAAATTGCAAGATTTCTGAATTATGACTATTTCATTTCAATTTCTTTTTATATATTTTTCCCATATATCTTTTTTTTTCTAATTGACATGTATTTTGAAGATTTTATCTGTAGATTTATTAATAGCAATTTTACAAATACCCTTTTCAATTTTCATAAATATTTTTTTATTTAAAAAATCAGAACACCCATCTGAGTCTTTTAAACATTTATTATTAGATATTCATATCATGCACCAAATCACAGCGACATATAGACTCTACAAACAAACCACCTTTTTTATCATTCCGGAAAAAATCACCCCAAAATAATCATATAAAATAATTGAGAATTTGTATTACTTTTTCGATGGTGAAATCATGCTTCATAAGAGGTGCTTAAATAAACCATTAAATAAACCATTAAATAAAATTTTGGTGTAATGAGCCACCTTAAATTCATTTTTACTCAAGTACATGTATAGGAGTTCAAGTTCAAGCATTTATGTATCACTATGCATATATCTAATTCAATTTTTACAAATAAAAATGACTTTACAGTCATATGTAGAATGCTTGTAACCTACACATAAACAATATCAAACTAACCTTTTCTTCAACTTCTGATAGAGAGGAGTAAGAATTCACGAAGGCATGGGCATGTGTTCCCCTCACTGGGATGTTATACAATTTCCCTGCCAACACATTACTGGTACCATCAAACCCTACAACAAAAACACAACATATACTGATTATATCAGACACATTACTGGTACCATCAAACCCTACAACAACAAAATCAACATATACTGATTATATCAGACACATTACTGGTACCATCAAACCCTACAACAAAAACATGTACTGATTATATCAGACACATTACTGGTACCATCAAACCCTACAACAAAAACATGTACTGATTATATCAGACATATTACTGGTACCATCAAACCCTACAACAAAAACATGTACTGATTATATCAGACACATTACTGGTACCATCAAACCCTACAACAAAAACATGTACTGATTATATCAGACACATTACTGGTACCATCAAACCCTACAACAACAAAATCAACATATACTGATTATATCAGACACATTACTGGTACCATCAAACCCTACAACAACAAAATCAACATATACTGATTATATCAGACACATTACTGGTATCATCAAACCCTACAACAAAAACACAACATATACTGATTATATCAGACATATTACTGGTACCATCAAACCCTACAACAAAGACATGTACTGATTATATCAGACATATTACTGGTACCATCAAACCCTACAACAAAGACATATACTGATTATATCAGACACATTACTGGTACCATCAAACCCTACAACAAAAACACAACATATACTGATTATATCAGACACATTACTGGTACCATCAAACCCTACAACAAAAACATGTACTGATTATATCAGACACATTACTGGTGCCATCAAACCCTACAACAAAAACACAACATATACTGATTATATCAGACACATTACTGGTACCATCAAACCCTACAACAAAAACACAACATATACTGATTATATCAGACACATTACTGGTACCATCAAACCCTACAACAAAAACACAACATGTACCAAGTATATCATATACCTTGCATGATGAACTCTGTATGCTGAATCTATCTGACATATCTAGAGTGTAAGTTTCTTTTTCATATGTGTCAATCAAACAAAGAAATGCATAGTACAATATCATATTCATTTTAAAAAACATGAGAAATACTGAATAATTACTCATTTATTGATAACACAAAAATGATGTAAACGCTGGGTAATAATGAAAGTATCACAGCCACTAATGATAATTACAGTCATTAACAGTTCAAGGTCACCCAAGTTCAATATCTAGTGTACCCCAGCTGATGACTGCCTGACAACGCCTTCCCATGGAAACAATTACATCTCTAAAAACTCTCTAGGGATGTTAACTCACTCTAACTACAGAGCAGTAGCCAGTTGTTGCAGAGTCTGAAGCTGCGTTTGTCTTTGGTTAAAGCACTTATCCTGTTTGTTCTATGAATGTTTGATAGGGTTCAAATCTGGTGATTTGGATGGCCAAGAAAAACTCTGGAAATTGTGTGTTCGCAGAACATCACGTGTTAGAGGAGTAGTATGTTGTCTGGTGTTGTCAGGCTGGAATACTGCTCCGGGATGCTGCAGTATTGGAACCACATGTGGCTGTACGACTCCATCAATATACTGTTGAGTCGTTAAAGCACCCTGTATGTGAACCAATGCTGTCCTGCCTGTACAGGATATTGCTGCCCACATCATAACACTATCCCCTCCAAACTGGTCAGAATCTGGATACAATTTTATGCAAAACATTCATTTTGGCATCTGTATACTCAGAGTCTTCCATCAGGGTTCAGCAGTAAAAATTGAGATTCATCGCTGAACCAAACTGTCCACCAGCATTGCCATGGCCTAAACTTTATGAGTCATGAAACCACTGAATTCAGTTACGGCAAAGTCAGAACAAAGCCACGGATAGGTCTGTGACTCTAATCCAATATCCCATAATCAACTGCAAACAGTTTAATCTGACATTCTGTGAATACTAGGATTGGTATATGCTTTAGACAGCGCTGTTGTGAATCGTTGATGAAGATGACGCAATCAGATGAAGTGATCAGGCCTGTGCTGCTGACGTCACATTTTATTGTCCTCGAATTCTACAAAGTACCCGAGTTACAGAAACAAACTGATGACTGTGTGGTGTAAACATTGACAAAGTGCCCCAGTTACAGAAACAAACTAATGACTGTGTGGTGTAAACATTGACAAAGTGCCCAAGTTACAGAAACAAACTGATGACTGTGTGGTGTAAACAGTGACAAAGTGCCCCAATCACAGAAACAAACTGATGACTGTGTGATGTAAACATTGACAAAGTGCCCCAGTTACAGAAACAAACTGATGACTTGTGTGGTGTAAACATTGACAAAGTGCCCAAGTTACAGAAACAAACTGATGACTGTGTGATGTAAACATTGACAAAGTACCCGAGTTACAGAAACAATCTGATGACTATGTGATGTAAACACTGACAAAGTGCACGAGTTACAGAAACAAACTGAAGACTGTGTGGTGTAAACATTGACAAAGTGCCCCAGTTACAGAAACAAACTGATGACTGTGTGGCGTAACCACTGACAAAGTGCACGAGTTACAGAAACAAACTGATGACTGTGTGGCGTAACCACTGATAGACTACAGGCCACCACGGTAATATTGTCTGATGGAAATGGTAATATGGAGCAAACTAAATAATTACTGTCACTGAATTTCACAGGAAAGTGTGTAAAATGGTATCACAATTTTTATAGTGAGCCCATACACACTCACAACACTGTATGTATGATGACAGCCACTTACATGAGACAGAACACAATACAACACCCGTAACAGAAATCAGGAGAAAACAATAACCCTACAGGCCTTATCTGTGACCTGAGTATTAATTAATTAATTAATCTAAAAAGTATCACTAGCTCCAAGTGTTATGAAATCTATAATTATTATAATTTTCCTGATCTGCATATCTAAGCCAAATTCTAATATTCAGCAGCAGTATAAAACAAGTTATGTTCTTAAAACATAAAAGGTCCTGAAAATACCCATACTCATGAGAGACTTTACATAATATTTATGTTATCTTAGCACTATATGACTTAATATGCATTTAGTTTATATACACTATCAGCATAATCAAAGAAGTTTTCCAAATGATAAAGACAATAATCACAGTAATGTTGGTCTCACCCTGGAACCAAAACCCCAACTCCTGGGATCGTGGAAACCCCTACCCCTGGGATCATGGAAACCCGTGGAAACCCCAACTCCTGGGATCATGGAAACCCATGGAAACCCCTACTCCTGGGATCGTGGAAACCCCTACCCCTGGGATCATGGAAACCCGTGGAAACCCCTACTCCTGGGATCGTGGAAACCCCTACCCCTGGGATCATGGAAACCCGTGGAAACCCCAACTCCTGGGATCATGGAAACCCATGGAAACCCCTACTCCTGGGATCGTGGAAACCCCTACCCCTGGGATCATGGAAACCCGTGGAAACCCCTACTCCTGGGATCGTGGAAACCCCTACCCCTGGGATCATGGAAACCCGTGGAAACCCCTACTCCTGGGATCGTGGAAACCCCTACCCCTGGGATCATGGAAACCCGTGGAAACCCCTACTCCTGGGATCGTGGAAACCCCTACCCCTGGAATCGTGGAATTTACAATTTTGGTATAGGGATACCTGCTCCTTCTACCGGTAAATATCTATTCATTTTGAATTTAGTCCCAATAGCATTAAAGAATATGTTATCTATATGTTTTTAATACCTATGAATTTATTATACTATATATACCAAGTTTGACACACTCCCCACCTCCACCCTGGAGTCAGAATCTCTACTCTGGGGATCATGAAATTTACAAGTTTGGAAGAAGATTTTATGCTTAGCATAACTATGTATTCAGAATTGGGGGGAAAATTAGAAAGGTTATACAGAAGAAGTCAAAAATATTCAATTGTTTACACGTGACAGATGATGACCAATAGCAATAGGTCACCTGAATGACTTAGGTGATGTAAAAAAAAAAGAGGGGGGGGGGGCATATATAGGACAATCATATTTAACTGCATTGAAACCTCGAACCTAATTCATCTTGAAAGTTATTAGGTTAGGACAGAATTGCCTTATAATCATACACACAGTTTATATTCAACCTTGAACTTTGGATTTACAATAGGAATTAAACACAAAACAACACAAAGAGAAATATACATGAATAAAGGATTTCAAAAGCTAAATACCAAATCACCTTGCTTTGGAATAATACACTACACTCTATTGTTTGTTATCAAATGATAAAGATATGAGGGTTTAAAATGTCCCCTTTCATGTAGAATATGCCTGATATAATAATTCAATAAACCCCCTGATCCCACACAAAGTGCACACAAGGATAATGGTAAAATCAAACCCTAGGTTATACTGGTCTACTTTCACAATCCTATTTGTTATGTACTCAAGTTAATCGTGTTCCTAAAATCAATACAATGTTAGCATTAATAGTACTCCAAAATCAATGTTGTCCCTAAAATGATAAACAAATGTATTAAATAAAATCAATGTCCTAATTAAATCTACTGACCATCAAGATATCAATATCTGAAGATAGATAAAGAGGGGAGGGGAGGGGGGACTACAAAATTATTATGTCTATAAAAGGATTTGAATAAATGTATCAAATAAAATTGATGTTCTAATTAATTGTACTGACCGCCAAGGTAGCAATATCTAGAAGCGGATAAGGCACCATCAGGGCCCTGAGCACGCCTCAGTCCAAATTCCAGTAGTGTTTTGTCTCGGCCCGCAGCCTGTCTGAATCTAATTCCATTAGTTGCTACCAAGCTACAACATAACATCCAGACAATGTAACATGATGTCATCATCTTACTATTATAAGAAAGCTAATAAATATCACACCACTATAGGTATGTATGAATAATTTCTTTTCAAATTTTAATCAAAATCAAGTTAAGTCTTAACAGGAATATCTTATATATATTAAGCAATTTTTCTACACAAGATATTTGATTACATTTTAAGAGGAGTGCTACACCAGAGAAATTTTATATTGATGGATAAAAAGTGGAGGATATGTGAAACAATATTTTGAAATTAAAAACTTTCGAATTTACTTTATTTAGTCAAAAAGTGTAGTTTTATTAGAAAGCAATCTGAGAAAAATTTAAAACCCCTGCTGGACTCAAACCCATGATTTACAATTCAGCAGTCAACGTGCTAACCTACTGAGCTACTGAGCTAAGCAATGACTTTTGAAATGAATAGACAAAGGTTGCTGAAATTTATATCTTCATCCATGATTTAAAAAGAAGTCAGCCATTATGACAATGTAGAGTACCTCCTTAATTTGAGTCCCATATTTGCAGCTGTTAACTCAAAAAAATATTTATGTACTGAGAACTCTGTAACAAGAGGCCCAAGGGCCATAATACCATCCCTCAAGTCACCTTCCTTTCCAAGGAATTCAATCTTGTAAAATTGGGCCAAGAACAATGCCTTTCTCTGTATGATTGATTGAAAAATACCTGGAATTAAATCTAAAAACATTGTTGTAAAAGTTTTCCTACTACTCGAGGCCCATCAGTACACTGACCATTATAGAGGTTCTTCTGGTGTATGTTTCACTCAGCAACACTATAAAATTATTTCCTTTTCTACTGTCTGATTCAATTCATTGCTTTGAAATTACATTTTTCCATGTAATATTTGTTATTATGGCACCATTTTAATTTAGTTTATGTGTATACAGCTGATTGTTTTCAATCTACCTCATACAAACATTGAAAATTTAGCATACAGTTATCAGTTTGAGTAATTCACAAATCGTTTCCATGTTTTTAATAAGAAGAGTTCCTCCATGATATATCTCTATCCAAACTTAATACTTCTACTGTGGTCAGCTCCAGGTGCAAGGATGTCTTCAAAATTCAAATCTAAACTATACATACAACAAAATCAATGCTATCACAACTTTTAAAATTCCATGTATCTCCTTTTTTAATGTTGCATGTCTTTTCATTTGAAATTGTACAAATCCGAATCTGAAGCAGATTCCCCCTTTAGTTTCCTGGTGTCATATCCTTCAGCAAGATCTGTTGTTAAATTCAAAAATTCACAACCTATATCCATGATAAGTCTAAAAATAGAATGGGGTTTGCTTCTGCCTAATTAAAGTAAATTAGTAAAGTAAAATCTATGAAAATTTCCTAAGGAAACTTTAAGTTATTACATGTCATAGAAAGTGCTGATGGACAGATTACTATAGAAAAAATTCAATGAAAATCTTCTCAAGTAATCTCAAGTTGCAAGTCATAGAATGTGCTATTATCTTATTGATATTAAAAATTCTAAGTCCCATAACTATGTAAAGACAAAGTTGATAAATCTGAAAATCAAAAAGGGGTCTTCTCTGCTTAATTCAAGCATCATGTACACAATATATGAAAATTTTAACAAGGAAACTGAAGTTATTGTATTCCATAGGCACTAACGGACAGACGGAGTGATTACTGTAGGGCACCCACCACATGGCAGAGCCCTAAGAAAAAAAGCAAAGCAGTATGATTGATCTCTGTAAATCTGAGATTGCATACATGTTGAACATACAACTGCCAAGTCTTTTACAAATCTAATGTTCAGACTCATATTTAAGCCCAAGGACATATAGGAAGAATAATAATTGTATGAAAATTTTCTTTTGCAATCTAAGTACAAAATGTATATATCTGTAGCATGCTTCTTTAAAATTTACTCATTAAAATGAATTACATGTATACCATTTTCATTATATATATTATATCATATAATACACTTATGAATCATTTCCTAATATTCTCATACACAACCAGGCTATTTGGATGAATTATTATTAAACATGCTTGACTTTTTGTCATTTGACTATAAATAGGAAATTTTAATTCATGAACATTTCATATTACATAATCAATGTGCAGTGAGGTTTGTAATTCAAGGTTACCTGGCATAATTAACAAGGTTACCTGGCATAATTAACAAGGTTACCTGGCATAATTAACGAGGTTTAGGAGAGGTGTTTCCATTAACTGAACAACTGGAAGTGGTCCTTCTATGGAGATGAGGGGCACTTTAGGGAACACAACCATCCCCTCGTCTATTGCAATGAGCCGTACCTCATCAGTTGTTAGATTTTGCAGATAATCAAAAAATTCATTCTCAATATTTTCTGGTAGAACAGTCTTTAGGTAGTTGATATCTGTTTTTAAAAAGTGAAAAAGATTTTTATAAAGTCAAAATTACGTGGAGCACCTATAAAAAAAAAAACTCCTTGTTTGCCTGTCTCCCAAATGACAAAAAACCACCTGACTCAAACTTTTTTAAGTGTCCAAGAAATGATAACTTTTTTTCACATTTTGAAATTTTTTACCCTCTTTGACATCAGTTTTAATTTTACATCTGGTAATTCTTGATCTGACATTGAATTGCTTATATCAATAAATGACCTCATGTAAAGCATCTTTGTGGTCCTTATTAAATTCACAATGACTAGCTTCAGCAATAACATACCACATGACAATGCCAACAAAACAGTTCTTCAGAAATTGCAAGTTGTGATGCCTTAGTACCCCCACTGTGAAGTCAAGAGATATTCCAAAAATGCCAACCAAAAAACCCCTCAAACTTTAGATGTTTTCTATGTCACTTTGTTTTTAATTAAATTCCAAAAATATTTTCCTACCTACCAATCCAATTTTTAAATGCTGGGTTGGGAAAGGGCAAACAAACATTTTTTAAAGGTGGCCTTTCTTGTTAAAATTCATACTCTGAATTATGATACAAGTTAAAACAGCTTAAAATTATCATATGGCCTTATTATTCATATATATATATACATTCACTACAGTGATCTGAATACTTTAGTTTACTAACCACTGACGGAGAACTTGAAATTTTTCACAAATTTGATACACTCTTCAAGACCAGCAAATATTGTGAATTCTCCTTTAAAAGGATTTCTTCTGAAGTAGAGATCAAAAACTGCCATTTCATTCCTTTTTCCACTTTTCCAGTAAGCATAAGCCATGGTTATCTGGTACAAGTCTACAACAGGAAAAAGACAAATTTATCATAATCATATCAAGCATAAAGAATTGAAAATAAAATCAACTTAAGCATTATCTACTTTTTATCAAATTACCTAGTATATAAAGATTCATTTTGCAAATTCAAATGCTAAGGACTCCTTGTTCATAAATTATAAATGCTATCTATATAAATGTCCATGAAGATGAATGATTGAAAACATTCATAGACCTGACTTCTACACTGAGTAGGCCCATGTGTACTTTAAATGATATATTTGACTTATCCGTCATCCAGATTTAACAAACTTCATTGTGACCTATTATAAGTTTTCAATGTTATGCAATGACAGGTGAACTCATAATTGAAAGGATATATAAATCCCATGACAAATATTTCCCTTAACTGCAGCAAACATAGCTACCGCATCCAATAAACATCGTTTAGACTTTCTCATCTATGATGCTAATTGCTTATGCAAATTAAAATTCTGCAAACTTTCAATTTCTCTTCCGAGAACCCCTAATCAATCAGAGTCGTTATCTTCGCGGCAACTGAATTTGTTAAAAGAAGCATATCCATTGAAAATTATTGATCTGGTTTTTAAATTAGTGTTTGCTCGAAATACCATCGCAGCCTGCGATGCGGAAATCAATCAATCTAATGTTAAGTTCAACTGTTTAAACTAAACATCAGCTGTGTCTAGGCATTCTACAATTCTGTCATTCTACTTTCACTTTCTATATTTTGTCACTAAACCCATTCAAAGAAAATGAAGACATATTAACTAATCCAAAGAATACCTGTTAAGGTGGCTTGAATAACTCCATTCTGCTCTTTATTTAGCACACGGGAAAAATTTGTTTCACTACTTGCAGACATCTTTGTTGCTATCCGCTAGCGAAAGCGTTTATCGCGATCGCACATTCGCGCAAATTGATAATTCTAGAAGTGCTCCGAGAGTTTGTTTTAGTAAAGGGCGGTAACTCATTACGTGCTTGAAAATTTTAATGGCTGACAGTTGTGCAGACGGCGATGAAGATTCTCGAGATTCCTTGTCAAACGAAGAGGAAACGATACAGGGAAATTTACCAGGGACAGGCCAAGTCCCAAAGCAGTCATTGAAACAGGATCCGCAGTAGGCAATTGTTTATGTTAATTTATAAACCAAATAAAGTTGTCTTTAACCAAATGGCCAAACCAGGGCAGAGGACAAGAAGGTCACATATGTCGTGTTCAGTAGGCCAGGATATCATAATGTGACTTATTACGCAAATTGACTAACCTGTTAGTAATACTTTTCCTGCGAAATTCGCCATGACACTCACCGTGCTTGTAATATTGTGACGTAATCAGTTCAGTAACCACATTCTTCACGCGCACTCCTGAGTGAGGGTTAGAGTTGCATGGGGTGCATTTTGGTCTGCTAAGTTGTAATGTGATATATACGAAAAATACTTTGGGCTTGCTATTTGTTGAGGAGAAAATTCCAAATTTTTGTATTACGTTTCATATAATTATCATGATCAACTAAGGGTCATCCAGAATATTTTAAATGTAATGTAAGAATTATGTCTCATCGCCATCGGTTTTTTCTTAAAATTCCCCATTGTGCTTACTGCTAGGCCAATTTCCTTACATCTAATAATATTAATAAGGTGCATGAACATTATATGATTTAGGAAACCCTTATGCTTTCAATCCCATTATTAACAGAGAATCCTGGGAACTTTTATTTATTGCAGGTTTTTAAATTACAGGTGCGAGTTTATATTTATAAAGGGAATTTTTTTTAGATATGGGCCAAGGTGACTCAGGCGAGCAATGTGGCATGTGGGCCTCTTGTTTAATTTATTATGATTTATAAGCAACACATATTTAAATCTAAGGGGAAAGAAGTCCGTGCAGATTTATCCATCGAGTTCCGTGCATCACAATGTTCACTTGTAAATGAGTCGCTCAACTTTAAAAAAAAAAAAAAAAAAGTATAAAAAATCTTGCACTAGTCTCCACACTAAGGTAATGTCTGTTATTGGACAGCAGTATAATGTTTGTGCACTGTGAACACACATTTCACTAAAATCTAACTTCTTGTACTGTCCTGTGTCTTTGGCATATGAATCATATGACTGTTTGGGTAGAAAAGTTGTTTCTTGGAATTAGCCATATTGAAAAGAGCTAAACATATTGGGCTTTATAAGTTTCCTACAGACAGCTCACCATGCCATATTATGCAATGTATATGAAGAAATTTATAATGATATGATTAGATAATGAAATTCAAGATTTCTTAGGTTTAAAATTGAAATTTCGATGGAGGATGCAAACATGGCAGGAAAAAAAAAGCATAATAGTTCATGGTCACGCATTTCCCCCCTGCAATGTTTGTACCCTTTTTAACATAAACCGAAGGAAAGCATTTTAATATTCTTATTTCCAAGTATTTTTCTTTTTTTTAAAAACTTTCCAGTATGTAAAATATAGCTATTTTTGACTTGTGAGTAATTTTTAGCTGAAAATCACCTGACCTTGATTTATCTCCATATAGTCCAAGAAGGACAAACTCTAAATGCATAAAATAACTCATCATGTAGGCTTATATAAGTAAGCATTATTTATTATATAATTTTAAATTTATTGAAATAAAAGGTAAAACAGAAAATAGAATATATTTTTGACAATGCTGGAAAGCAGGTAGTGGCATGTATATATTCATATGCAGGCAGACAGCACTAAAGAACCGAATCTAACTAGATGGAAACAAAATGTGTCTTCGTTGTTGCAAATGACAAACAATGGATTTCAATAAAATTATCAGTAAAAAACAGACAGTGGATGTAAATAATATTTGATAATGAAGTCAACTAGAAATTCTTATTCAAATATATTGTATATACCCAGGGCAAAAACAGAATATTATAGAAGATCTTTCAGCATTTCAGGGAGCACAGTGTGGAATGCCTTGAGTCAAAATATAAGAAACTCAACGAGTGTTGCGTGTTTTAAGAGAAATTATCTTAGAGATTATCACCATACTTTTTAAGCTTCATTTTGTATTCTATTTATCTTACATTCATAATTATTTCTTAAGTTTATATGTATTCTACTTCTTTTAATCTGTGTTTATTTTTCTAATATCTGTCTGTATGTATGTTATATGCAGGACCATATTGAAAACTAGCGTTATCGCTAAATATGTAATCCTGGATAAATAAAGGCCTTATTATTATTATTATTACAAAGAACATACTACAGTGAGGAAGCACATGCCATAAAGTTTTGGAGACAGTTGAGATATTCCACTTGGTGATAAATTACTCTTCAAGGATTTTCAAATTCTCTTCAATTTTGCTGCAATTTGAGTACTGATATAGAATTTGATTACAATACTCTAATTTTATTATGCTGTACTTCTGTTTGTAGGGGGATGGGACTGAGTATTATATTATATTTCTGTTTGTAGGGGATGGGACTGTGTGTTATATTATACATCTGTTTGTAGGGGATGGGACTGTGTGTTATATTATACTTTTATACTTCTGTTTGTAGGGGATGGGACTGTGTTATATTATACATCTGTTTGTAGGGGATGGGACTGTGTGTTATACTATACTTCTGTTTGTAGGGGATGGGACTGTGAGTGTGCTGCGATTCGAGCGTTCTTCTGCTTTCTGATACTCTGTGTTGTAATTTTACAGAGCTATCTGGATTACAGAGAATTCCAGGTCAGTATTAATAAATTAATTATGTCTCCCCTCTTTTAGAGGGGAGACATTGTTTTTAGCTCACCTGTCTGAGCCGCTGACTCAAGTGAGCTTTTCTGTTCATAATTGTCCGTTGGCGTTGCTGGTGTTGTAAATTTTTTCCATTTTCATCTTCTCCTCCAGAACCACTAGGTCAAATTCAACCAAACTTGGCACAAAGCATCCTTAAGTGAAGGGCTTTCAAGTTTGTTCAAATGAAGGGTCATGCCCTATTCAAAGGGGAGATAATCACAAAAATAGGGTGGGGTCATTTAAAAATCTTCTTCTCAAGAACCACTGGACCAGAGGAGTTGAAATTTATGTGAAAGCTTTCTGACATAATGCAGATTCAAGGTTGTTCCCATCATGGCCCCCAGGGGTAAGTTGGGGCCACAATAGGGGATCAAAATTTTACATGGGAATACATAGGGAAAATCTTTAAAAATCCTCTTCTCAAGAACCACTGGGCAAGAAGAGCTGAGATTTACATGAAAGTTTCCTGACACAGTGCAGATTCAAGATTGTTAAAATCATAGCCCTCAGGAGTAGGATGGGGCCACAATAGGGGATCAAAGTTTTACATGTAAATACATAGAGAAAATCTTTAAAATCTTCTTCTCAAGAACACTGGACTAGGAAAGTACAAATTTACATAAAAGCTTTCTGACATAGTGCAGATTCAAGTTTGTTAAAATCATGGCCCCCGGGGGTAGGATGGGACCACAATAGGGGATCAAAGACGATTAGTAAATCACAGGGTTTAGCAATCTTAAATGAGTGGATTAGTAAATCACATGATTTAGCAATCTAAAGTGAGTGGATTAATAAATCACAGGGTTTAGCAATCTTAAGTGAATGGATTAGCAAATCACAGGGTTTAGCAATATTAACACAACTTCAAATGAGGAAGTTAATAGGGGTGTAACAAAATAAGCGAATCGAACAATTGACTTGCGAAGATGAATGACTTCCTGTCAAGAGTTTTAAGCTGAGACCCTTTACATACAATGCAAACTTAAGGAAGTATGTCACAGCCTGGTGATGGCTGATACTGCTGGAAGCAAAGCTATACAAATTATGGCTTAAGAAAAACACCCTATGTAAGCATTTTCACAGACATATTATGTACCATTTGCAGTACTCTTGTTTAGTACTACCTGCCGAGTAATCATTACCAAATATGGAGCATCGACAAGGTCAAAGGGTTTTTTGGCTAGGTTAGTACTTAAATCTAGTTCATATTTATAAAGGGTACATAAAAATATAAACAATAAATTGTCTTTCTTTGAACTGTTTTATTGGGTGTTGAAGGTAGTAATCCTTGCAGAAAAAAACCCTGCTTAACTTGCTAATGCAATGCTTGCTTCCTCCATCACCCAATAAAACAACAAAGAGGGGTATTTATTGTTTACAAAGTTTGGGAACATATTGTGTTTAGTTTGTTTATTTTTTTCTCTCTCTCCAGCATTTTTTTTTGTTCAAGATAGTTCTCAGAAACTACACAAGGGATTAAGATGAAACCTTTTTAGGATGATGGTAGATGTGCAGAATGAATGTCATTTTCTCTGAACATGCATGCATGTACATGCACGAGTATTAGATTTTTGGTACACTTAACTTTGGAATCAGTCTAACTTGTTTGTTTTTCCATCAAATTGTTTGAAATTTAAATACAAGTATCATAGGTATATCTTGAGACTCCAAACTGATTGGCATGGTCATAATCACCAACCTGCACAAACATGCATGTGTGCTTTGTTTTGATGGGATAATACTAAAACATCAATTATAACTCATTAATAAAGAGAATTGAAGGATATTCACAGCCTATGTAAAGATTAGTTATAGGAAATGTGCCATTCTTTGAATGACATCTTATTTGTTTTTCATCAAAACATTTTAAAAATTTTGTTCTAGATGTATCTTAGTAACCCTTATTGTTTGATATTGGTTAATTATTTGCTAGTATGTGCATGCTTATGTGTTAATTTATAAAACCATCTCACCCAATATTTGTACATGTGTAGATAGAATTTTGGTTAGTTAGAATAGTTGCAACTAACATACTTGAAATATGAAATTTTGGTTGGTTATTTAGGTTAGTTGTGACTAAATTTAATGCAAAGAGGTATAGCACACTTGGTATGCAATTTCGCCAACATAAATGCCTTTTTCTTGAATATCATTTTTTACAAATATTCTGCTATACAATGTCAGTTTATACTTGTGTTTACCCAAATTACTTAATAAAGATAGAGTATATAGTAGATGTAACGTAATGGGCATAAAAATTTGCAAACTGTTGCAAAAGGCCACCTTAAACCAGAAATAAAACACTGAAGTTGTTTTACCTGCTTATGACTGTATATAAGTCCGTTTGAGGAAATTTGGTTTAAGGTGGTCCTCTTGTTTAAAATGGTTAAAATATGAAAAAATCGTTCTCAAAATTTACCTTGAGATATAGCACCTGTCAAAAGTTAAACCTTAAAACTTGCAAGCCTGGGTGGCCTAGTGGTTTAGGTGCTCGGTAATCTTACACTTAAACCATACATTCCCCGAGTTCAAGTCCAATATTTTTCCAATCTAAATTTTTTTCTTTTGCTTTTCATTTTTTGGGGTCTTTTTTTTTTTTTTTTTTTGGTTCATATGTGATACATATATTATAACAAATATTAGTCATTTTCATCATAACTTCTAATAT
Organism: Ostrea edulis; assembly: GCF_947568905.1. NCBI lineage: Eukaryota > Metazoa > Mollusca > Bivalvia > Ostreida > Ostreidae > Ostrea > Ostrea edulis. The sequence goes on from NC_079169.1 coordinate 13,804,582, forward strand.
TTGCAAGTTACGACTTAAAGAAAGGGAATAAATTGTAGTTCCGCTTGTTTACACTAACATGTTCCTGTGTGCACAGGAATTTCAAACTGTAATGTGGCTGACAAAAAGCTAAACAAATACTACAAGAAAAAGGACACAAATGCACAGCATGTAATATTAAAGTAAAAATAAGTCAAGGAAGAAAAAGAACTGTTATACAGTTTGACTTCTCAAAAAAAAAAAAATGAATAAATAAAAACTCCTGTAGCAACTGACATATGATATTTAGGCAAAGATAAACACTCGAATTATCAACCAAAGGCAAATGAACTGATGACATCTATTAAAGGTGCTGCAGTCATGTCAGAACAGTGAGTTAAGTAATGCCATATGTAAAAGGGTTGTTGTGTAATATGAATGAACAGGTCTATGAAAATATTGTACTGTTTATCATTCCAAATAGGGAAATGGTTTAGTAAGTAAAGAACGACTCATATAAATGTCAGTAATGCTAAACTGCGGCAGTTATTTATCTTGGTTACAAAACATCAAAAACATTGGCCTTATATTTAAATATAACACGCCAGTCTATTATTGGAAACCGGTGTTTTCCATTTAGATTTCTGAGTCGGCCGTATCGTCAGCAAATGCGCTATACCTCTTTGCATAAATTTGATGATATTGCTGTTAGTTATGACTAATTACTTTTCTTAACAATTTTGTAAATTCCAAGAGTCAAAATGATTTTAACATGTCTAGAATCCAATGCCGTTTTTATGAAACGTGTTGAAATTTAGGTTGCAGGTATATTTTTGGGACTCTCTACTGATCTGTGTGGTAAGAATCACTTACAACATGTGCAAACACATGCGCTGAATTATGATTGGATAATACTTAAAAATGTCAATTACAGAATTCTTCTATTATGAAATGGACTGAAAGTCATAAGTACTTACTGGGATGCTTTTTTGATCGGCTTGGTCAAAATTACTGATATCAACACACGTTCATGTCCCTTTAGTTTGATCAGATAATGCTTTCTTGTTTTTCAATGAATTAGATTTAAAATTATACCACAGATACATGTATTTATTGAGATGCTTAACAAATTGACATGGTCAAAATTACTGTCGGGTAAGAGTATACTCGAGATTCCATTGATTTTGATTGGATAATGCTTTAATCTCTTATGACTCAAGGAAATAAAGTGAAAGTTATACTGTTGTTTATTTAAGCGTATATTGAACTTAATCGAACAGAATATTGCACCACTTTGTAAATTGTGGATGTTTGAGGAACATCTGTAATAGTTAGCACTAGCTATATATATGCTCTGTGTTAAGAATGAATGATTGATCTTTGATGTGATATGGAGTGTTATATTATTGGCCATGTATTTTTAGTCATATTTAAGATGATTTAAGAGATAAATGTCTAGTTTGTTTGTATTGTGGGGTTTCCATATATTCCCCATGATACATTCTGCACCTTTGTGTTTTAACTTGTTTCTTATAAACAATGAAACTTCAAAGCTTTATATTTATCAATAAAACACCTCTCCCCCCCCCCCCCCCCCCCCCCCCCCCCACCACCACCACCAGTTCTCATGTGAGGACCTTCTTGTTTTACAACAATCTAATTAAATTTGGATCTTTTGATCCGCTCATCTACTACTGCTACACAAACTTTTGTGTAGCGATAATAGATGAGCGGATTTTGATTTTTCATTTTTGAGAAAATTACAGGTTGTTGAACTTTGTCAGTTTTGAGGTTTTCCTTGCTATGTAAAACCCCAGTACGCCATCCTCTGCATAACACCATCTACCAACATACGTGTAGCAAAGTTCCCATCCGGTCAATTACTGTTAAAACCCCCTATAATTATCACCAATTATTCTGCTTCCTGTTAGTTTCTTCCTATATATTGATATCCTAATAATTTCACAGAAAAACATACGTTATCACGCTTTCTTTTTTTTGCCTTCAATTTTTCATCTGGTAAGAGTAAACTGAAACAACTCCGCTAATTCAAAAAATAGTTGGCAACCTTCAGGCTGGAACCTGCGGTTTCTAATTCAGAAAATACTGTAGTTGGCAACCTTCAGGCTGGAACCTGTGGTTTCTAATTCAGAAAATAGTTGGCAACCTTCAGGCTGGAACCTGCGGTTTCTTATTCAGAAAATAGTTGGCAACCTTCAGGCTGGAACCTTCAGTTTCTAATTCAGAAAATAGTTGACAACCTTCAGGCTGGAACCTGCGGTTTCTAATTCAGAAAATAGTTGGCAACCTTCAGGCTGGAACCTGCAGTTCCTCACTTGCCAAGCAATTTCTCTTCTTCACTCAGCCATGGAACCACTATAACTTTGGACAAATTTACAATGAACTATTATAACCGTTATAAAGGAAATATTTGATGAACACGAAGAGAAATAAGTTAACATCCAGTTTTAGCTCGATCTTTTCTAATCACGTTTTGTCCAGAACAAGAAGTTCTATCTAGATTTCATAGCCATTATGGCTAATGATACTTTTAATTACTACTCGGGTGACTTATAAGGCCTGTGGGCCTCATGTTCATTCAAAGATTTCTTATTGTCTGACATCTGTTGTATATAATTGGAGTAAAGGTCTTTAGTTGCAAAAAATGGATCACTTAACAGTAAATCGTAGTACTGTATTTTAAAAATTTTGATTTTTTTTTTCTCCCTTGTAAATAGAGGCTGGAGTTTTCAGAGAATGATTATGAAGAATTGCTTCCGTTTGGATCTGAGTGTTCCCCAAACACTATATTTGTGTGGCCATCTAAAGGACATGGAGATTTGTGGGTATGGGAACCTACAGACAGAACACTTAAAGTCAACACAACAATGTTTGTCCGATGAGGATATGATGAGGATGACGATGATGTGACATATTATATGAGGCATTTATATGAATTTGAATTCCTCTGCTTGTATGTTATTGCATGATCATGGATGACTGATTTTTATTAATTCTATATACCGGTAGGCAGGTTTTGTTCATTATCTTATTTGAGAGTACTGGTTTGGATCACTCAGACATTGATTGATTGAATGAGAGAGAACGAGAGAGAGAGAACAAGAGAGAGAGAGAGAAAGAGAGATCTTACATGTCATCATCCATAGGAATCCTGTGAATTATTTTTAGTTTGATGATTACGATGTTATCAGAGATGGTTGGCTGCTGACTTTCTCCTTGGTTAATTCTTGTCATTGAATATGCCATGGCTTTGCATTTTTTGATATATGTGTCTACTCAGTGTGCAATATGTTTATAGCCATATTTATATAAGTACAATGCACATGCATAGAGAGGAAAGAAAACTGCTTCTGTCGCAGACAAGTAGTTTTCATGGCCAGAATTATGCTGTATACATAAAGATATTCTTTTCATGGAGGAAAAATTGTAAAAATGAGTCCAATATGTGTTGTAATTTTTAAAATACCAGTGTTGGTTATTGTTACCATTGAAGAATTTATTGCAGTATATATTTATGAAATAAATATTAAATTATTGATGAAGGTGTGTTGATCTGGTTTCTGGTGTTTTCTGCTACAGGTCATGATATGATACAGAACAGCATGGGGGGGGGGGGGGGGGGGGGGGGGGGGCAGCCAGCGCGAGCACCCCTAGAAAAATGTACTAAACAATAAAAGAAGCAATAATTTCTTCCACTCCCTTAGAAGTAAATGACAAAATCTTGCAGAAAACTGAATGTTAGCATTAATTTTTAGCTCACCTGAACCGAAGGTTCAAGTGAGCTTTTCTGATCACATTTTGTCCGGCGTCCGTCTGTCTGTAAACTTTTCACATTTTCATCTTCTCATGAACCACTGGGCCAATTTCAACCAAACATGGCCAAAAGCATCCTTGGGTGAAGGGCTTTCAAGTTTGTTCAAATGAAGGGCCATGTCCCTTTCAAAGGGGAGATAATTACAAAATAGGGTGGGGTCATTTAAAAATCTTCTCAAGAACCACTGGGCCAGAAGAGCTGAAATTTACCTGAAAGCTTCCTGGCATATTGTAGATTCAAGTTTGTTAAAATCATGGCCCCCGGTGGTAGGATGGGGCCACAAGGAGGGATCAAAGTTTTACATACAAATATATAGGGGAAAACTTTAAAAATCTTCTTCTTAAGAACCACTAAGCCAGAAAAGCTGAGATTTACATGAAAACTTCCTGACATAATGCAGATTCAAGTTTGTTCAAATCATAGGCCCCTGGGGTAGGATGGGGCCACAGTAGGGGATCAAAGTTTTACATACAAATATATAGGAAAAATCTTCTTCTCAAGAACCACTGAGCCAGAAAAGCTGATTTTTACATGAAAACTTTCTGACATAGTGCAGATTCAAGTTTGTTCAAATCATGGCCCCCGGGGGTAGGATGGGGCCACAAGGGGGATCAAAGTTTTACATACAAATATATAGTTAAAATCTTTTTCTCAATAACCACTGAGTCAGAAAAGCTGATATTTACAAGAAAACTTTCTGACATAGTGCAGATTCAAGTTTGTTCAAATCATGGCCCCCGGGGGTAGGATGGGGCCACAAGGGGGATCAAAGTTTTACATACAAATATATAGTTAAAATCTTTTTCTCAATAACCACTGAGTCAGAAAAGCTGATATTTACAAGAAAACTTTCTGACATAGTGCAGATTCAAGTTTGTTCAAATCATGGTCCCCCCCAGGGGGGGGGGGGTCAAAGTTTTACATACAAATATAGGAAAATAGCTTTAAAAATCTTCTTCTCAAGAACCATTGGGCCAAAGAAGTTGACATTTACATGAAAGCTTTCTGACATAGTGTAGATTCAAGTTGCAAAGGGTAGTTTGGGGCATAATAGGACTAAGGTTTTACATGCAAATATATATGGAAAGTCTTCAGATATGGGCCAAGGTGACTCAGGTGAGTGATGTGGCCCATGGGCCTCTTGTTTAAGTCTTGGGGTTATACCTCAGCAAAAATCAAAACAAAATTCGAACTTGATCTCTAACTTGAAATAGAAGTAAACGAATGTACAAAATTTGAATGAATGTCTGCTAGCATGAGTGGGGGGGGGGGGGGGGGGGGGGTGTACAGAAAAACTGAGTATTGGCATTAATTTTTTTAATCAAAACAAAACAAAATTCGAACTTCATCTGTAACTTGCTATGGTAAAGCAATGTACCAAATATCAAATGAATATCTGCAAGTATGAACTTGATCTGTAACTTGTTATGGCAAAGCAATCTACCAAATATCAAGTGAGTGAGTATCTGCAGGCATGGCGGAAAACTAATAGGCCAGACTGACAGACGGACGCAGTGCTAATCTGGCTCTACACTAGTGTATGTGCCAAATGTCTTGATTTGGCTTATCTCTACTAGCATGTTTGAAATCTTGATTTAAAGGCTTGTAAGATATACTTTAGATAAATGTATTTGGGACCGTGTACGATAGGTTAAACTCTTTAGAACTCCGAGGGGTCGTTCAGTGGGTGGTGTGATTAGTTAAACTCTTTAGAACTCCAAGGGGTCGTTCAGTGGGTGGTGTGATAGGTTAAACTCTTTAGAACTCCAAGGGGTCGTTCAGTGGGTGGTGTGATTAGTTAAACTCTGTAGAACTCCGAGGGGCCGTTCAGTGGGTGGTGTGATTAGTTAAACTCTGTAGAACTCCGAGGGGTCGTTCAGTGGGTGGTGTGATTAGTTAAACTCTGTAGAACTCCGAGGGGTCGTTCAGTGGGTGGTTTGATAGGTTAAACTCTGTAGAACTCCGAGGGGTCGTTCAGTGGGTGGTTTGATAGGTTAAACTCTGTAGAACTCCGAGGGGTCGTTCAGTGGGTGGTGTGATTAGTTAAACTCTGTAGAACTCCGAGGGGTCGTTCAGTGGGTGGTGTGATTAGTTAAACTCTGTAGAACTCCGAGGGGTCGTTCAGTGGGTGGTGTGATTAGTTAAACTCTGTAGAACTCCGAGGGGTCGTTCAGTGGGTGGTGTGATAGGTTAAACTCTGTAGAACTCCGAGGGGTCGTTCAGTGGGTGGTGTGATAAGTTAAACTCTGTAGAACTCCGAGGGGTCGTTCAGTGGGTGGTGTGATTAGTTAAACTCTGTAGAACTCCGAGGGGCCGTTCAGTGGGTGGTGTGATAGGTTTTGCTGACGCCCTGGTCTTCTTGGATCATATGGCAACGGGTCACACTTTGCAGCAATTTCAGTTGTCATACAGCATCCCTTCACCTGTCGTTTCTTCCGTCAGCTATAATTTACCTACTGCTAACAACTTTGGCCTCTGTTAATTACTGCTTCTAAAAGATCTATGTCTCTTTTCTGAAGGTAGTTTGTGAAGACTACATGTGTTCCGCACCACTGACAAGGGCAATACTAAATTCGAACCTCAAAATTATAGCAGCTATCCATTGCGACGCCTTCTCATCCTTGTCATCTTTCAGTGACGGGAGGGCAACAAAGATCACGGGAAAGCTGAACGAAAGGTGATTATTGAGTCGGCTCGATTTGACCGACGAGTTTTGCATAATTAGCTCACCTGATCTATAAACTCTAGTGAGCTTCTAAGATTGTCTGGAGTCCGTCCGTCCTTCTCTCTGTAAACTTTACACATTTTCCCTTCTCCAGAAACACGGGATCAATTTCAACCAAACTTGTCATATAACATCCTTGGGTAAAGGGGATTCAAAATTGTTCAAAGGAAGGGTAACACCTTTTTCAAAGGGGAGATAATTAAGAAACATGAAAATATGTTGACTTCCTTTAAACATATGATTATCAAGATTATCTAACATAAATCACGATTTAAGCATATGAACAACAATTTTATCGAATGAACATTAAGATATTTGCATACAAGTAACAAAATTAAGATTTATCGAATATATATCACAATAAATATATACCAAGATTTATCGACTATGAATAAAGATTTTTGCATATAAATCAAGATTGTATAATAAGCATTTTCTCGCCATACCCGACTGAGGGGTCAAAAGAAAAGAGGAATAACTCTTACTTCACTGTGTGCTTGTAGATGCATGTTAATTACATGTATGTATGCGCCGTATAGTAGTATAGCTATTTCACTCAGATAACTCCTAAGTTATATTGCATGACACATGTTCATAAATTTGAGGAAAATCCTCAGCTGTTTTGAAACTTTTGGTATATCTCTTTTTTAGGCACCAAAGTTTGTACTTCGGATATTGGGTGGAGTAAAACATGCAAGTCATTTTCCAGGACAAATAGAATTAGGAGGTCGACAGAACAGAGGGAATTTAAGGTGAGTGTATAGCGTGGAACTTCCTTAATTAAAGAATATCTAATTTGTCATGAAAACAACAGAACCATGGGACAATTTAAAGATTACCACATGCTTCCATTCCTCTCATATTCAGGACAATAAACAAACCAGACATTTATAACTCGTATTTCGTAATTTAAATGTTGTCTCTTTTTCAGTGTAGATTTTTATATGAAGGTCATTTACCGGGGTGACAGTTAATATCGAGAATTATGAACAATGTAACATCAAATATTTATCAATGACAAAAAGACAAAAACAGTGGCAAATGAAAATTGATTGTAGTTTTTGATGATATTTTTGTCGTCAAGCGATGTGTTTTAAACTGCAATTCAACTATTGTGTAATGTCAGGGAATATGTATACATGTGTCTGGCGCAGCGCCTTCATTATTCCTTAACGTGCTTTTATTCTGATTGTTTTGCTACTGTGGTCGGTATTAGTGGCGTCCTGTTGTGTGTTTTTAAAATTTGATTTTCCGATCGTTCATCATGCATTCTCTGTTCAGTTTTGTGTTCACCGTTCACAAAGCGCTCATCGTGTGTTCACAAAGCGTTCATCATGCGTTAATCATGCGTTCACCGTTCACAAAGCGCTTGTCTTACATTCACCGTTCAATCTTTTGCCTTTGCATTGCCATTCGAAACACCAAAGTGAAAGCATCGATCTTCATATATAGCGAGGCGAAAATGAAAACGGAACGTAAACGTGTGTGGAAGAGAACTTTCTTATATTACGATCTGGCAAGTGAACATAATCATCTGATAACAAATAGATCTGATAAGTCGACATAATGATCTTATGTCGACTTGTCAGGTCATTATGTCGACTTGTCAGATCATTATGTCGACTTGTCAGGTCGTGATGTCGACTTGTCAGGTCGTTATGTCGACTTGTCGTTATGTCGACTTGTCAGATCATTATGTCGACTTGTCAGATCATTATGTCGACTTGTCAGGTCATTTTGTCGACTTGTCAGGTCATTATGTCGACTTGTCAGATCATTATGACGACTTGTCATGTCATTATGTCGACTTGTCAGGTCGTGATGTCGACTTGTCAGATCATTATGTCGACTTGTCAGATCATTATGTCGACTTGTCAGGTCATGATGTCGACTTGTCAGATCATTATGTCGACTTGTCAGATCATTATGTCGACTTGTCAGGTCGTTATGTCGACTTGTCAGGTCGTGATGTCGACTTGTCAGGTCATTATGTCGACTTGTCAGGTTGTTATGTGGACGTAAGGTCAGATCTTATGTTGTTACATATTGTAAGTGGGTGGCAAGTTCAAGTGAATTTATTCGCTCAAACCACATTATATATATGGTACATTAGATAAACATATATTTGAGTACGAATACGGTCAGAGTATGTATGTACAAATACACAATATACATGTAGTGAAAAAGTATTTACAAAACTAAATCATAGATTTTTGAGATAAACATACAAAGTTTTCAAATGTTTTAATCTTACTGGTTGACATGATTTTGAGTGTGAAAACATTTTTACGGTTACCTTTCAACGTTTTATTATCTGACAAGTCGACATAATGATCTGACAAGTCAACATAATGATCTGACAAGTCGACATAATGATCTGACAAGTCAACATAATGATCTGACAAGTCGACATAATTACATGTATTTGACAAGTGATGACAGAACTATGGATACGAAGAAAAGATGAATAGAGATAAGCTTGCTGTTCATGAGCTTAAGTAGAGGTACTTGTATTAACACTGATGTTGTCTTGCTTCTGTAGTTGCAGAATGGCTACAGACAACAGTGATCTGGTCAAGGTTCGTCAAGACGGTCATGTGGCTTTCGTGGTTGGTTACACGGGGGAGACTGGAAAAGAGTTGATCAAGGCTCTGTCTGTGATGAAACCCTTCAGCCGCGTCCTGCTGATTGGACGACGTAAAACTAACGTCACGGAAAAACTCGGAAACGAATTCGTAAGTTCAACAGAAAAAGCTTTGTTCAATGAGTACAGGCTCTGTCGAAACTGCACTCTACTGACGTGTGATATTTTAGGTATTGACTGTTATCCTCCTGATAACAACTGTCACCTCTGTTACTTCTTTTACAAGGTCTATTTCCCTTCTATGAAGATAGTTCCTTAAAGAGCCTATGCAATGAAATCGTATTTTCTTTACTGAGTTGAGCATAAAAAACCGCATCAAAATCGGTGCAGAAATAACAGAGTAGTGGCTATTTTTACTTAACATGTGTTCCTCACCAACAAGGGCAATAATAAATCCGAACCTCAAAATGGCCTTCAGCTAGGTATTGTGACGTCTTCTCACCCTTACCGTCTGCCAGTGACGATAGGGCAGCAACGACCACAGAGAAGGTTAATAATAATATATTGCACCTTCTACTCGGAAATGGGACTTTTTTTTCGTGAAGTATGCCAGCGTCGCAGGTCATACCTTTATGTAGCTGCAGAACTGTAGCTCTCTGAAAAAATATTTTGACATCTGTTATGTCAAAAATATTTTTTTCAGAGAGCTACAGTTCTGCAGCTAACCTTTATGTATTTTCAAAAACGAAATGTATTTTGATGTACATTGTAGCTAGTTTGATTGCACGTTTATATTTGTAAATTTTATAGTCAATCATCCTATTAAATGTTTCACGCATGCAAGTTCCATTTATATAGTGTAGGCCTATACCTATTTTATATACATCTGTGTGTGTGTGTGTGTGTCAGATAGAGAGAGAGAGAGAGAGAGAGAGAGAGAGAGAGAGAGAGAGAGAGTGTGTGTGTGTGTGTGTGTGTGTGTGTGTGTGTGTGTGTGTGTGTGTGTGTGTTCGTTGACCTATAGGCATCCCCTATATTCGTATAGATGAATTGCAGTACTGAGTATGAAACAAGTATAATTGAAAGTGTCTTCAAGTCACCATTCATGCATCCCAACTGTATCATTGCTGTAAAATTTAAAAGGTGTTCCAATTATAAGAAAAGTCTCACAGACAGATTTCAGGGAGACGGACTAACGACGATCAGAAAATCGGGATTTATCAAAATTTTAAGACAAAAAATCTAATGAAAGCTGAACTTGAAACAGGACGGAATGTTCAATAGTATCTTTAGATATAGTACATGTACTTCTATATCACTTTCAGGAAGAGAAAATCGTAGACTTCGATCGTCTGGAAGAGCATGAAAACGTTTTCGCAGGATGTGATATTGGTTTCAATTGTTTGGGGACTACTCGAGGGAAAAGTGGAAAAGTAAGGCAGATCAAACTATTTTCATGTCAGATTTTCATCCCAACTTTCTCATTGCTAGGTGCAGCGTGACGCTGATGATCGGATTCGTGTTAGCCAGTGGTTTCTGAAACGTTACTTTCCATACAGCGTATTAGAACCCCTAGCTAGCGAAAATTGAATCTCAGCGTACAGCATTGATTGGTTGTGGGTTCCATTCCTGATGTAGTGTGATGTCATTAGCACGTGACCAGGGTCTTAGGTCAGGTGCACCGGTCTATAGTATGATTGGTTGATTGTTATTACGTTAATCTGTCGAGAATTTTTGATTGGTATTTAAACGCCACCAGCTGTAGGTGAAGTACCACAAATTTAGACCTATGCTTAGCGCTCAGGGACCGTACGTAGCTGTGGGGGTTCGTTATCGTGCCAACGCGTGTCGCGACACAAGACCTCCGTTTTTAAAGCTATGCCTGTTGCCCGATCCTATTGAGTTCGTCAATAAAATATGTTTAAATTAAGACCTCGTGATTCTCACTTTTAAATGCCAAGTGTTTGGCGTAGGAGCAATTACTACCTATTTTAAAGTCTTAGGTTTGACACAAGCGGGACTTGGAACTCACGAGCTGCAGGTCACGCAGTGAAACGCTCTACCACTGAGCTACTCTACTCGCGGTCTCTAAAATATTAAGTGTCGTTAAACATGTTGTAAAGTACAACAAATTGATGTTCAACTACAAAGACTAATTTCTTATTTAGGATGGTTTTATAAGAGTTGACCATGATTATGTCATAAAAACAGCTGAGCTTGCCAAGGCCAAAGGATGTAAACATTTTCTCCACGTCTCCTCAATGGGGAGCAACCAAACCAGCTGGTTCTTTTACACGAAAACAAAGGTAATTAAATTCTAAGTTATCATTGATTTAACTGATTTCGTAACATAACTCTTCTAAAGACAGTATATATAAGCTATCAGATAACAGTTGATCCGTTTTTTAGGGACTTGTCGAAGAAGAACTACAGAATTTACAGTTTGAACATTTATCAATATTTCGGCCCGGGTAAGCTGCCATATTATCTTACAACACATTTGAAGTACACCTATACGTTCTCAGTGTTTCAGTATAGTAAATCAAAACTGCATCTCTATATAGATTTTAACTTTGTTTTTCACAATCATTTCAAAACGCAAGTTATTTCTTTATCGAGCGCCAAATTAACATAAACTCAAATAATGGAAGATATCTTCAATTATTTGAAGATAGCCTCAATTCATTTGGTGTGCGCAACAATTTTATTAAAGATCTCTTCAAATAATTAATGATATCTACAATTCTGAATTATTGCGCGCATTAAATGAATTGATGATAGCATTAATTCTTCCGCTGAATTGATGCGCGCTTTAATTGAATTAATTATCTCTTCAAATGAATTAATGATATCAACAATTGAATTGATGCGCGCTACAATTCAATTAAAGAGAGCAATAATTGATATAATGTGCACATTAAATCAATTGATGAGAGCAATAATTGAATTGAAGCGCGCATTAATTCATTTGATGAGAGCAATAATTGATTTAATGCGCACATTAATTCAATTATTGCTCTCTTCAATTCATTTGATGAGAGCATCAATTGAATTAATGAGAGCAATAATAGATTTGATGCGCGCATTAATTCAATTATTGCTCTCTTCAATTCAATTGCTGAGAGCATCAATTTCGTAGAAATATTGCTCGCAATAATTGATTTAGAGCTCGGTATAAATAATTTGATGATCTCTTTAATTCAATTGAAGATATCTTTAATTATTTACAATGCTTTTGTATAAGGAATTAATGCGCACATAAATTCTTTTAAAGAGAGCAACAATTCAATTAAAGAGATCATTAATTCAATTGTGGATATGTTGAATTGAAGATATCTTTAATTATTTAGTTGCTCTCTCTAAAAGAATTATTGCTCTCTTCAAATGAATTAAAGATATCAATAATTCAATTGAAGAGAGCAATAATTGAATTAATGCGCGCATTAAATCAATTATTGCTCTCATCAAATGAATTAATGCGCACATCAATTCAATTATTGCTCTCATCAATTGATTTAATGCACACATTATATCAATTATTGCTCTCTTTAATTGAATTGTAGCGCGCATCAATTCAATTGTTGATGTCATTAATTTATTTGAAGAGATAATTAATTCAATTAAAGCTCGCGTCAATTCAGCAGAAGAATTAATTCTATCATCAATTCATTTAATTCGCGCAATAATTCAGAATTGAAGATATCATTAATTATTTGAAGAGATCTTTAATAAAATTGTTGCACGCATCAAATGAATTGATGCTATCTTCAAATAATTGAATTCAATTATTTGAGTTTATGTTAATTTGGCGCTCCATACATTTAATGTACGGTTTACAAAAAACACACAACAATCCAGTTTAATACAGTCATATGTTTACAGTGTTGGGGCGAGCAGGGTGCATGTGTAGTTTTATTTATAGATTTAGTGGCGGATTTAAGGGCGAGCGCAGCCAAGTTACACATACTTTTATGTATAGCTTTATCCTTAACAGGTAGAATCAGAAAATTCCGAATTCATCTGAATATGTACTGGCGGCTATTAAAACATCTTAAATAACAGCTGTTAGCCACCAACCTGCAATCCTCGGATGATTCCGCCACACTTCACACAAGCCTTGGATGTGCTTGTAGCATTGTCCCCGTTATCCCCTGGGGCTGTGCTCAAGGTCGTATCGGCTACGTCGTGCTAGACATAGTGCTACGAATTTGAAAGAACATCTAGGCTAGCTCAACGTAGGGATAACAAGTGTTAATCCATACTGTGCGTACAATAGACCTACATCTTGGCTAGATGTTTCGATCTTGAACGCAACAAAACACTACATATATTGTAGAGACTGGCCCCACCAAATAGAAAATTCCCAAAACACAAACAATTAACAACACGTGTTTCTGTTTAAAAAAAAAATACGCAAAAAATGAAATAATTTCTCTGTATAATGATATCATATAAATACTGTGTAATTGAGCTGTTTGTCAATTTCATTAATTGCAATTTTCTCTTCTTTTCATTTTTCTTGATCGTTGTGTCATTTTTTAAAGATTGAAGATCTTATTAAATTGTCTATTCGTACGTAGATCACAGAGAATTATCTCCCTTGGATAGAACGGCATTTTTAATCAATGGAAAGTAAGAAAACTTAAAATCATGCATTTTCTACCAATCACAACAGAGAGGAAGTGGTAATCTTTATGCTATTTAATAACACAGTACAGGTTCTACATCTTTTGGGACTAAAAAGTAGCCGCTACAATCCCTCTATATTATCTATATCTTTCTCCAATTTCAATTTTAGTGTCTAACAAACACATACAATGTTTACTGGAATACCCCTTCTTCTAGCTCCCATAGGCTCCTTTACCTCACCCCCTCTGGCCCTCGAATTAAATGCTACATTGCCTTTACTCAAAATAACTCAAAATTTCCAGTTTGGCGACCGCGAAGTGTTACACGCGCTCTCATTGGATAAAATTGGATATGACAGACACTGACAACTTACATTTGCAGACTTTTTCACGTGGTTTTTGTTATACGAAATACTAATATGACCACATTTCGGTAAGTTTAACAGTAATTAGAAAATTAATAAAATTGTTATATCAAAACGAAATAGTATTTAACTCAAAAAGACAAAAGAAGAAAGCTTGCTACCAAGATTCACTAGAATACTAATAGCCAAAGACAGTGTGTGTAACACATCGTGGTCGCCAAACCGGAAGTGTTGAGTCATTTAGACCCTATGCATAACCGGTAGGAGTTACAAGAAGGGTTTTTTCCGGTAAAATGGAGAAAAGCAAAAATATAGAGGGATTGTAGCGGTGACCTACTTTTTTGGAAGTCCTTGTGTGATTAGATAAGATAGCTTACAAAATATATGAAACAAGCATCAGTGTCGCCCCCTACCCGAATAAGAATAAAACACTGGATAACTGTTCATTTGTAGGAGTTTATTATGTGACCGAGAAGATTCAAGAATCGGTGAAAAGTTTGCCGCTTGCTGCCTTTCGCCATGCATATGCTGCTGTTCCAAATACTTGGCGATACCGACGGAGACTCTGGCATTAGCAATGGTGAGAAGAGCCTGCCAGCCGAATGGCGCTGTAGAGATTATTGAAAACAAAACTATTCACTATATTGCTGGGTGAACGTGGATATATTGAATCCCATAAACTGAATCATCTCTGGTTCATTTGGAATCTATTGATGATTGTGCATTTTAACGCTAAGTACTACGTGTACATTTTTCAGCTTTTGCTGAAAATTACTTTTTTCACATGGTGCTTTAGAAATTACCAGGCTCTGTGTATGACGAATGCTTCTGGATATTTAGCGAGTTTAGGTGAAAACTTAAGAAAGATGTTCCTATGCATACATATATATATAATATATTCTAGATTTATTTATATCGATATATTTATCCCAACCCCTTTTCTTAATGAATAGATAAATAAAAGTAAGTCTTGGAAATCAGCTAGGTATTCTCGCAATTTTAGCAAGAATTTTGATAGGCTAACTCTCGGGATTTCTCGTGTAAATGTACACGTATAGTGTTTTATTGTTCAGTATCGGGTAAAAGATTTATGTTTACAAGTCCCCATCGTCGCAAGCCACGCCTGAAACGTACGCCCCTCCCCTTTCACCCGGGAGAGGAGTGTGCACTTCGTCTGTCCTCTGTTACATCTTAGTTTTCCGGATCATTTATCTGATAAAGCAAACTGTGGATTACCAATGTATGTTTACAGATCGACGTTTAGTTTTGTCGCAGTTGATTGAATTTTACCAGATTTTTGATTGATTGATTGTATCTTGTTAAACATCCCTCTCGAGATACGAATGAAGCACAGGACTCGACGTTTTGAATATATCTACATGTATAATAAAAAAAGAATTGTTTTCCCTGTGGAATGAAGCGTTGTTTGACGTGAAAATTATAGTTTTGAATATTAGAATTAAAGAAAAGGCATAAAAGCATTTACAATTGAAATTTCAAGACCAGACATACATGTAGTCCTGGCAATTTGTATAGATTTGTTGAATGTTATTTTTCCTTATATTTTGAATCTATTTTATTTATTAATATACATTTATTTATCAATTTGCATAAACCGTTGACGTAAATAAATCTGCAAATAGCCCATTATAGCTACCGTTTTTCTGTTTATGGTATACATGTTTGTCTTACATTAAATAAAAGTCATTTGATTTGATTCGTAAAATTATTCTGGCAGAATATTACGCACACAACTCGGTCGTTAGGAAACATGAAATACCTGCAAAGTGCATGTTTATTCTGTTTTGTATTAAATTAATGGTCTTTAAGATGTTGCTATCTGAAATAAAGTTATTGCTAAGCTATTTATTGTATGCATGTTATTTTTATTATGAACAAATGTAGATAACGAATAGTTATCTTTCTCAAAAAATCCTATACAGAATAGAAGGGCAAATACAGACCCCTGGATATATCAGTGGTGGGATCATGTGTCTAGGAGGAGTAAGCATCCCCTGTCGACCGGTCACATCCGCCGTAAGCCCTATACCTTGATCAGGTAAACGGAGTAATCCGTAGTCAAAATCAGTATGTGTGTAAAGAACGGCGTAACAATTGGTATGTAACACATCAGATAGGATTCGACCTAGTGATAACATGTATTTCATTGTAATGACCACAGAATTTGCGAAATGCTAACTTAAAACGAGACCGTTGAAACCCCTGTAATATCAACTTATTATACCCCCCGCAACAAGTTGTGGGGAGGGGGGCGGGGTATACTGGAATCGGGTTGTCCGTCCGTCCGTCTGTAGACGCAATGGTTTCCGGGCTCTAAAGCATTATCCTTTCCACCTACCGTCACCATATCATATATATGGACTACCCATGGGATGAAGATGTTCCCTATCGATTTTGGGGTCAAAAGGTCAAAGGTCAAGCGCACTGGACATCAAAGTAGCAATATGGTTTCTGGGCTCTAAAGCGTTATCCTTTCCACCTACCGTCACCATATCATACATATGGACTACCCATGGGATGAAGATGTTCGCTGTCGATTTTGGGGTCAAAAGGTCAAAGGTCAAGCACACTGGACATCGAAGTAGCAATATGGTTTCCGGGCTCTAAAGCGTTATCCTTTCCACCTACAGTCACCATATCATACATATGGACTACCCATGGGATGAAGATGTTCCCTATCGATTTTGGGGTCAAAAGGCCGAAGGCAACGCGCACTGGACATCAAAGTAGCAATATGGTTTCCATTTAAATTCTTTAACGGCTTTTTTCATCGCATGGAGATGTTGTGTTCCTAGATACCTTTTGGATCATAATACAGAAGTTTTACCTATTACCAACACCCTTTGGGAGATTGAGGTAAGCGGGGGGTATTCTTAGTGAGCATTGCTCACAGTACCTCTTGTTTTTTCAGTAGCCTGTCTCGATATAAAAACTGATCATATCCAGGACATGCAGCGATTTACATGCTCTTGTGTATCGAACCAATTGAGAGACATAAACACCATATGCAGGTGATAATGGATCAAATATTATAAATGTGGAAAGATGACGATGGAGAAGCTGAAGTTATCCCGTTTCTCATAAAGATGAGTTGTTAGTATGACGTTAATATCTAGTCAATAAAATATTCAAGTACGAAGCAGATGTGGAAGACTGCGTGTTGTCTTTTATTTCGAGTTTACTGGGGTATATCGAATCGACATATGAATGAATATGTTGATTTATAAAACGTCGTCGATGTATCTAAATATCGAGTTGAAGGCCAAAGCAAGATATTTTTTCTTCTCATGTAGAAGCTTTTGAATAAATTATATCTGCCTCGTAAACAATTTAAAAAAGTCAGCTAATAAAGGAGCAATATTCTTTTCCATGGGGATTCTAACAGACTGTTAGAAGACCTGATCACCAAATGCTACGAAGGTATTGTCAATGAGGAACTCCAGCATCTTTTTAATATCAATTTCGGAGTTCTTATGTGTATTTCATATGCTCTTTCAAGCTTATATATACAAGCATGTAGTCATACGCGTGGGACTGCTTATAGGAACGGTAACTCTTCCATGCCCAAAACAAGAACCCTCACATGATTTAGACATATTTGTATACAGGGTCCCATATACTATTTTTATTTTTACCAAGTTTGAAGAAAATAAATTTACAAATGATTTTCTCGTGACACCGTTCTTCCTATCCTGCCTATTGAGCTTAATTCTGTAACGGAAAAAAAATCTTCAAGTGGCCTTTTCTGATCGCCTGCTGTCCGTCGTCTGTCTGTGTAAGCTTTTTACATTTTCGGCTTCTTCTCCAGAACCACTGAACCAATTTCAACCAAACTTGGCACAAATCATCCTTTGATAAAGGGCTTTCAAGTTTGTTCAAATGAGGGGCCATGCCCCCTTTAAAGGGGATATAGTCACAAAAATGCAAAAATAGGGTGGGATCATTTAGAATTTTTCTCAAGAACCACTGTGCCAGAAAAGCTGAGACGTATATGAAAGCTTCCTGACATAGTACAGATTCAAGTTTGTTAAAAATGATGACCATTGGGGAAAGGATGGGGCCACAATAGGGGATCAAATTTTTTCATACAAATATATAGGGAAAATCTTTTAAAATCTTCTCAAAAACCACTGGACCAGAAAAGCTGAGATTTACATGAAAGCTTCCTGACATATTGCAGATTCAAGTTTGTTAAAATCATGGCCCCTGGAATAGGATGGGGCCATAATAGGGGATCAAAATTTTACAAGCAAATATATAGGGAAAATCTTCTCAAAAACCACTAGGCCAGGAAAGTAGAAATTTACATGCAAGCTTCCCGACATAGCTAGTGCAGATTCACGTTTGTAAAAATCATGGCCCGCGGGGTTAGGTTGGTACCACAATAAGGATCAAAGTTTTACAAGCGTATAGAGAAAATCTTTAAATATGGGACAATGTGACTCAGGTGAGTGATGTGGCGCATGTGCTTCTTGTTTACTGTGACATGTGCTTATTAAGGTTTAATGAAAGGTGAAGATAACAAACAGTGATCAATCTCATAACATATATAAAGGTGAAGATAACGAACAGTGATCAATCTCATAACTCCTATAAAGGTGAAGATAACGAACAGTGATCAATCTCATAACCCCGATAAAGGTGACGATAACGAACAGTGATCAATCTCATAACACCTATAAAGGTGATGATAACGAACAGTGATCAATCTCATAACTCCTATAAAGGTGACGATAACGAACAGTGATCAATCTCATAACACCTATAAAGGTGAAGATAACGAACAGTGATCAATCTCATAACTCCTATAAGGATTGATTGTATCTTGCTTAACGACGCTCTCGAGAATTTTTCACTCATATGGAGACGTCACCAAGACCGGTGAGGGGCTTCAAATTTAGGCCTATGCTCGGCGCTTACGGCCTTTGAGCAGTGAGGGTTCTTTATATAGCGTGCCACACCTACTGCGACACGGTACATCCGTTTTTAAGGTTCTCTCCGAGGACCCGTGACATTCACACCTGATGTCGAGCATTTGGCGACGGAATTGTCACTACCTGTTTCAACGACTTATGTCTGTCGCGGTCGGGATTCGAACCCCGGCGTTCAAGTAAACGAAGTAATCCGTTGTTAAAATCAGTGTGCCAAGAGCGGCCTAACAATCGGTATGAAACACGTCAAACAGCATTTGATCCAATGATAGGTTGTATTGGAAAACTAGATCGTTATATATATAAATATATATTTATGTACATGTAAATGAATTGTTTGTCATGGTTGTCTCTGTTTTAATAAGCTTTTAATTTCAGTGTGGCGACTGTAACCTAAGGACCGGCTGTTCATTGTCTGTTTGGACATATTGGGTTGCATGGGCCCAGGTGTTCTTTTTGGGGGTGGGGGGTGGGGGGGGGGGGAGTTTCCATGCAATTCTTTTGATTTGTAGCATTGGCTGCAGCGATTCTCCTTAAAAAAAAGTTATTTTCTCATGCTTACCATAAACGATTTTGGATTTGATTAAAAAAAAATTCGACTGGATATCTTCCCAATTCTCCAGTAAAACATTGTTATTGGGGTGGGATTTTTTAATTGTAGCACTGCTACATTACTTACCTTGGATCCGAATATGTTTAAAAACAAACACAGAACAACAATGAGAAGGAAAAAACCCAGTAATGTTACTGTAAACTTCGTTTTATTTCACAACATTAATGAGCCCAATATTAAATATCCTTATAACATTTACTCTGAAGTACATTGAAATATATATACATGTAATTGACAATTACTGAAGTCTAGAAAGATGGCCACGCCACATTTAGCTTCACCACTTTGTGTTTTACCAAAGTGGGCCCATTTTTTTCAACATGACAGCCTCCGCTTTTTCTCTATTCCGTTTTTGTTTAATGGTCTGTGTGTTCATCATAATATCCATGCGTCTAAGACGAGCCTCTGTAATTCTCATTTCTACTCGCCGTCCTTTATTTCGAAGCACGTCATAGTCCTTTGGATCCCACAGATTTCTCGTTCTCTGGACCTGTGGCCCTTTTTTGTGCAACACCTTGGTTTTCTTGATTGGTTCATGACGTTTATAACAGAGATCATCAAAAAAATCCTGTGGCAAACTTCCACTGAATAGTAGGCTAACCAGAAACGGGGTTCCGCACAACCACAGATTTGAATAAGCGTTCTTTGATGGATGTTGAGATGGTGGCTGGGACCGATTGAAACGGATCACAGTAGATAATGGCTCACTCGTCAATTCGTTACTTCCATATTTACCTAATCCATTGCTTGGAATTCCTAATCCTGATATTATCAAAGACGGCAACGGTTTGGATGTAGCCATTGGGCAGTATGTGGTGATGTCACCAAGTCGCGTAACACTATGACGTCATAATAAATATGATATCGTTTACAATCTAAAACATGTTACAAGATTTGGAAAGTTCTACTTTATCTTCTTTTTTTTTTTTTTATACACTAACACTACACTCCATAGACCAAAGGACTTTCCCCCAAAAAATTTCGCCTGAACTCATGTCTAGTCCAATTTTGATAAAATAAGAAGAGGCCCACAAGTCTTATTGGTCACTTGTGCATTAGTAACAAGGGTTATGCAATCTGTAACGATTTTCTAAGCTAAATTCTAGTATTTAGCAGCAATGTTCTTGCCTTCCGAAAGTGTCCATAGTGATGAAAGACTTTACATAATATACAGCGTAGTGCCATAAACTATATCAGGCGCGTAGCCAGAAATTAAGGAATGATGTGTACTCAAAATATGATAAGGAGTCTTGGTATCACCCTGAGGCCCCCAGTGGGTCCAGTCCAAAGCCCTGGTGGGAACCCAGGGGGCGAAACCCCCAGAAGCTCCTGGGTTTTACCAATGACATCACCTAAATTTGTGCATAGTTCTAAACTGGATTTCTTGTCAATTTTCAAACTCAAAAAAATTCACACAAAATCATTTGTAGTCTCTTATAATGCCAACGCACTGGTGCACCTGTTAACTGTCTGTTATTGATAAGAATAGCCTACATTTATGATTTACATGTACAGTAAAGTGATATTCGACATGATGTTACTGTCTGATTAAAATCAGATCTTTGATCCACTCCGCTAATGTTACATGTATGTCGCTACACAAAGCTATTGACATAACATTACCGGAGCGGATCAAAGATATTGAATATTAAAGCTGACATGAATTAATAAATACGTACACATTCCTCATCTTATCCGCCATATTTCTCTCAGGTAGCCTAATTTACTCAACCCGTATATACCCCAAATGTGATTGTCACACCTGAGTGATTTTTCTGGGTGGACTCGACCAGTGCACATCTCCAATAGTAATATAAAGGGAATGAGAAATAAATAAAAGCACATTTTAAAACATTATGCTATGCTCAAAATTACAAAATATTCATTGTATACAAATGAAACATTCTGAAAGTTTAGATAATTTAGACAAAAATGCAAACGAGCTTTTCTTGCATACTTGCAAGTACATGCAAGTATTTGCAGTTTCTTACGAAATAAATGCGGAGAAATCATTTGCCAATTACATACTGATAGAACTGTAGAATGGAATAAGCAAAGAGCAGAAAATATATCATTTATATCAATTTTTGTAAAATACAGGTGCATGTCATATGTATAACATGCAATGCACATGATATACTCACCCCCCCCCCCAAAAAAAAAACCGTATCAAATGCGGACATCTATTCAACAGGTATCGGAGATGTGCACTTAGCGAAAATATTAAATTCTCTTTATTCTGATAAATCCACGAAACAAAATGATAAACTCCATTTGTATCTCGTTAGAACTTGACAACACGTTGTCATTCCATTATACAGACAGACTGCGACACAATTCACCCGTGCCAAACAGGGCGTCTTCAATCAGGGGAGATATCAGAGTTGAAAATTTTTCCTGTATTGAATGCTTGTCTGGTCAGGGGTTTTGCAATTTATAGAAATCGGGAATCTAATCATGCACGTACATATACATTGGTCATCTGGTTGGATATAGGCCTATTGCGTGCACAGTTAAAAATGTATCGATGATCATATACAAACTTGAATATATAAATAAGGGAATAATGATCGGAAATATTATTGACATCTGAGTGAAAATACGGATATTACATTTGCAATCCATAATAAACAGTTGATTACACAAAGACACATATAAAAGGAAATATATAAACGAAAATATAGTTTTGTTGTCTCTTTGGGAACCACATACTTATTTATTTACGGTCCCTGTATGTCCATATTCCTTGATTGAACAGGAGAGAGAGAGAGAGAGAGAGAGAGAGAGAGAGAGAGAGAGAGAGAGAGAGAGAGAGAGAGAGAGAGAGAGAGTGTGTGTGTGTGTGTGTGTGTGTGTGTGTGTGTGTGTGTGTGTGTGAGAGAGAGAGAGAGAGAGAGAGAGAGAGAGAGAGAGAGAGAGAGAGAGCTTCCTACTTCGATGTACAATATATCATTTCACAGAAGGAAAGAAAATTGATCACTGATATATTTAAAATGTAAGCTTACAAGCATTAACAATTTCCAGCTATTTTAAAATTTGTGATTGGAAATACAGGAGTTGATGCTTATAATTGAATTCATTACAAATTTAAAAAAAAAAATATTAGTTTGAACTGTGCATATAGAAAATACTGACTTTGTATGTTAGAATAACGGAAAAAAGTAAATTGTCAAAAAAGTGGGGAGAGCAGACCAGTCTCCCTTGCCCACCCCCAACCCCTTGTATACGTGCCTGATACAACATTTACACACGTTCAATTCGTGTTGAAAAAAGGTGCGTATAAATACATTTCATTAAATTCCAAAGAGCTCGAATTTATGTGTTCCTCTATTTAAAATAATTTAGAAACATGCTTTCAGTCAGAGCAGAAATGAATTCATTTTGAACTACATCTAGTTTAAATGCAAATGTGGGGTTCCTTCTTTTCATCAGACTCATTAGAATCCCCCTCCCCTCAAACTATGCAGCTTTGTTTTTATTGATATCTAAATCGGTATATGAATCCGGATATGAATTACGTAATGTTTTTTCGTGATTATATAGATATTGATACTACTATTGAAAAAAGAAAATGTTTACACCCCTGCCTTTTGCAAATCCTACTTGTGCATTATAGGCTTTCTAGTCCCATAATCAATCCGTCCCTTAGTCGATTCGTCCCATTACCGATCCGTCCCTAGACTATCCGTCCCATAGTTAATAGTCCCCTAGTCGATCCGGCCCAGAAAACATAATATTTTTTCAAGTGCTATTTACAGTACTGAATTGGTTTAATTCATCTGCCTATTTCATCTTCATGGTGTGTGTGCCGCTGATATCTTCTGTCATGAGGTAGTCATCCTTTAATATGCTCTATGGTATTTATGGCTTGATTGCAGACTAATTATCTTGATCACACGTAATGTATAATATGTATACGGTGTGACCGTTGGACCGAGCGAAGCATGTATGTAACTCCGTGTCCCGAATGGTAATCATAATTCCGTTAAGTACGGTAGATTGTGATTCATTAAAAAAAATATATTTTGAATGAAATTTCCTTGCCCTAAACACCCAGTAACATCTCAATATTAAAGGAGTTTATATGGGGACAACAGTTTTACATGATCCGCCTATTCATTGAACGCGGGAAATAGAACGCAAGGCGACGTAAACTGTGCATTTTGACGTCACATTTAGCCTCGACTTTTTTCTCTTTTTCAAAGCAAACAATTATAAACAACAATAATACATTCCGTATGCAATGAAAAAGGCCGTTAAAACTAAACAAATTTAACCAATAAATTCAAAATGGTAAAAAAGTAACCGTAATTTTATCGTATACTCTTATTCACAGAAACTCATGAACTCGTTCATCTATTTAGTCGTATTACGGTTTTATATGTATTTATTTGCTAAAACCTGTTACAATGATAATTATACTATTCACTTTGAACAAAATGAGTGCTTAAATTACGAATTGCACGTTAGAGACTTATATTATTGGCATTCAAAATAAAACACGAATAACTGTTGAAGCAGGTAATGAAAAAATAAATGGCGGCGCCCATATGGATCACGAAAATTTCACTGAACGTATATAGAGATTATCTCTTTTCTTTTGCTGATTTTGACTTTTTTCTTTTACATACGTGTTACCTTTAGAGCCTTGCTTCGCGGACGGGCCTTCGGCCCGTCCGAGCTTCGCTCGGTATTAATCTTCTTGAGACTGTTTATCAAAACAAATGTCTCTTCTTTTAAAAGCAAGAAAAACATACTTTGCCAAAGCATTTAAGGTATTTGTTCCTACATATTGAAATAAGCTTTCAGTATTTCCCAAAAAGAAGAGATGTTTTGATATTTGACAGCTTTTTCTAAGACCATTATACACATCACAATATTCGATAAAGTGGGCTTCATTTTCAATACAAAGAATACCTTTTGTTTTTAGACAAAATTTACATAGTCTCATTTCTTGGAATATTTCTATACCTGCCACACTCTATTTCCAAATCATGAGTAATTCTTTGAACTTCTGGAGTTAAAAAAAAAAAAAAAAAAAAAAAAAAAAACAACAAAAAAAAAAACAACAACAAAACAACAACAAACAAACAAACAAAAAACAAAAAAATTCTAATAGTTAGCTTACTGTAAGCTCGTAATTATTAATCAAAGGTTGCACAACAATGCAGTTATAAAAACTGTTTTCACTAAAGTGTTTTCACAATGATCAGTGGACATGGAACACACATTTACATTGATTGCTATACATAGTTGAATAACGATGTTTTTACAATAATTAATGAGCACATATTTTCATAACCATCGCACTTCTAACAAAAATTATAAATCCTAGTTAAGGGTTGTATAAACAATTTTATTTACAAGTCTAACTTCGGCAGCTATCTAATTTTGATAACTATAACTGCAATATATATGAAAAAACTTCCCTTTTTATTAAGTAATAATCATTTATTATATCTTTGATAAAAAAAAATTGGAGGGGCCGGATCGACCAAGCAAAATGGGCCGAATCGACCATGGGACGGACCGTCTAGGGACGGACCGACTGTGGGACGGAACGACCTGCTACCCATTACAGTATATTGACATTGTATCATATCAAATAAAACCTATCTTTAAAATATGTTTTGCATCTTATGCCTGATTATGTACTTACATGAACCTAAACATATATTGTATATTATCATAATTGTATATTATAACGAATATTATATTTTCTGGGTAC
This sequence comes from Ostrea edulis, assembly GCF_947568905.1. Taxonomy (NCBI): domain Eukaryota; kingdom Metazoa; phylum Mollusca; class Bivalvia; order Ostreida; family Ostreidae; genus Ostrea; species Ostrea edulis. Next base: position 13,829,970 of record NC_079169.1, read on the forward strand.
GACAATCTTTATTTGTACATGTACAATATACTATACTTTGTATACGGGAGAGGTTTTCTAAATCAAATAAAACCTCAACACGAATTTTACTGATTTATGAATACTAACATCTTATCGAATACATCTGAATTTGAAATTTCGACGCACAGCGGTATTCAGTATATATATCCATTGGGCCAGATCTACGAAATGAAAATATCTATGAATAAATTACACTCAAGCCTGAAAATATCATTATTGCATGTTATAGAAACGTAAAACACACATGCTATAGTCCTGCAATGCGATTTTTCTGAATACAATGTACATGTATTAACGTATTCGTGAATGAAGTTCCTACGCTTAAAAATATATAGGTCTTCATGCATTTTGTTTTGTGACTTTGGTTTACCATTCCTTACACTGTGTAAATGAAGGAAAATTTGGTAAATGGTGCAATTCTACACCATACAATTAGTATACATGCATGTGTTGCAAAGCAAAATGTAATAACCAGGCATGTATCTTCATTTTTCATTGGGGGGGGGGGGGGGGGGGGGCAAAAGGAAGAAAAAATGGAAAATTGGATTTTTATTCTTGCCATTCAAAATAATAATAAGAAAAGATGAACAAAAACAGCAATAAAACAAAACAAAACACCCAAACAAACCAAGATGTTTTGTCCAATGTTCAAAGTCCATTCGGGGGTGGGGGGTTAAAGAGTATTTTACTTTGACTGCCTCAATAATTTCCCCTACACTTCATTTTCTTCAATCGTTGGGGGTGGTTAGAGTCCTCTACTATGGGTGCCTCATAATATCTTCATTTTCTTAATTGGTGGTGGTGTGTCTTTTGTTATTATATCAGAACTTTCAAGCTGGGGTCACCCAATATATCTTTTATTTGCATTACAAAATAACAAATAATGGATATTGTTAATAAAAGTGGAGGAAACCCTCTTGTCCCCTTCCCTTGATTCGATGTGCCTGATAAAGACGCAAAATATGATAAACTCAATTATTACAATTTGCGTCGAGTTCAACGCAGAATGTAATAATGCAAAATGGCATGGATATATATATATATATAAATATTTGTCTTAATAAGAGCGCGATTATTACAAGATCCTCACAAGATCATCGTTTGAATTCTCTCTCCCCCCCCCCCCCCCCCCCCCCCCATGTTTCATGGATTATGCAAATAAAGGGAGTTTTACTACTACTTAGAGTATTTTCGACAAGTGTACACGTACATCTGTGGTCCTTTACAGATATTACGAGTAGACCCAGGTAAATAGTTGTCCGTATTCGATGCGTTTTCACGGCAAGCATACATGTCATGTTTATGTATTTGCCTTTTGCTTGAAGTAAGTGTGAATGGTATATACTTTATACCCTTTGCTTATTCCATTTTATCAATAGATATTAGATGAAATATTTCTCTGCGTTTTTGTATAGTTTTGACATATTTACTGTAAATGTACGTACATTCACGTAAAAAAAGCCATTCTAAATTTATTTATCAAAAGTTTTTAGAATGATTTACTACTGTACGATATGTTTATTGTAATTTTGTCAGCTTTAAAATTAAAAAAGGACCTTAAATTTGATTGAATGGACATTAAATCATAAACCGGAAATATGTAATAGTTATTTATAGGCAAAATATTTTAAAGGCAACGTTTTCTCTCTAAACTGATGTGTACACAACACATAGCATACAGGCGCCTGACTATATACTTCATTGGAAATAACTACTTTTTAAAATCATTTTCATGAACTTATCAATATTCATTTTATAATAACCTTTGCACTATTGACAGAACAGACATACTTGCAGTTTCTGATCTCAGTGTCTTGTTTTTTTCTTTCTGTACAGCTATACACATACCATATGACCAAGAACACCGCACGCAAGGTTTTCGTTCCACTCTTACAAAGGATCATATGCATGTACAAGGAAATCGATGCTAAAAGTGTCATTAGTCAGAATTTTGCACTTGGTGGTAAAGGTTTTAGAAACCATTTAAACTTTTATGTCCGAATCTTTTATAAAAAAATATTTTAAATCAAAGTAAAAAATGAGTTTAGAACGAATTTTAAACAATACATATTTTTCAATGAAATAATAGCGCAAGGCATTATGGCACTATGCAGCGGCAGATCCAGGAATTGCGGCTAGGAGCCCAGGGGGCAAAACCCTCGGATGTTACAGGGCTTGAAATAGTCATATTTACTATTTTCTGTCATTTTTAATAACTTGAAATTATATAAAATGACAAATTTTAAGGGTTTTGGAAAAAAAAATTTAAGTTCTCCCAATAAAAGAAATTCATTAAATCAAAAGATTGTTATTTATTTCTCCGAGAGTAGAAGAAATTATTGTTTCTTTTATGTTCACATTTTTCTAAACAAGAGACCACAAACCCGGAGGTTCGAAATTCACAAATTTGGTATATCCCTTTCTGCTTGTCCTATGCTTTAGCTTTTAATACAGTATCAGAAAATTAAAGAGAAGTATCACAATTGATAAAGACAATAATCAATAACAAAAATATGGCCCCACCCTGAAACCAAAATCCCCAACCCTGGGATCATCAAATTTACAATTTTGGTAAAGGGCTACTTGCTCATTCTAAATATGAATCTAGTTTCAATAGGTTTACACATAAACACAATATGCCAAGTTTGGCCCCATCTTGCAGTCACAACCTCTACAATTTAGGTAGAGGCCCTCATGCTCTAAATGACTATGCATTTAGTTTTTCTTGCAGATGTGTCATTGAAGATAATAGAAGTTTTGAAAATTGGTCAATTTTGCCCTGCCCCTAAGGCCCCAGGGGTGCAGGAGTCCCGAAACTTAGTTTTTGTCCCCAAGATGCTTCACACTAATTTTGAAAAAAATTGGAATGGTAGTTATCAAGAAGTTAAAAATTTTCTCAATTGTTAACACATTTCATCTCGAAAATTTTTGTCCTGGAGAAATTTTCCTTTAGAGAGAGCAACTATATAATTGGAGATCTCTTCATTCAACATATCCACATTTGAATTAATGATCTGATTGAATTGTTGCTCTCTTTAAAAGAATTGATGCGCACATTAATTCCTTGTACAAAGTCGCTGTTACAGGTATTATAATTATACTCCACGCAACAAAGTTGCAGAGGGTATGTTTTTAGCCGTCCGCCTGTCCTGTTCTTGTCAGCGCAACTCCTCCGAGATCACTCAACAGAATTTTGTGAAACTTTGTATTTAAGGACACGCTGTGTAAATAACGTGACGGCATTCTGCAGATACATAAAATACAACAGAATTAGGTAGGGATCATTCATATCTTCATTTCCTAATTTCATTGGCACTAGTAATGCACAAATCATAAACATGTATCTATTTACTTGCAAATCTGATAAAAAAAAGAAGTCAAATGTTCTATACATATACCATGTAAATCACACACAAACACACATCATTAATTGCGAATTCAACGCTCGGCGTCTCTGTTGCTGTGTATATCGGGTAGAGTGTTCGTTTCTGCTCTGGGCTCTGTTACAGTCGCCTGTGACATTTCTGATGAAGCACTATTCTCATGTTGACTAACATTAACAACACTGTTCCTGTCTTGCACATTTACATGTTTAGCTGTTGATGCACTTAAATCAGTTGCTGGTGTGACTGCCACAGAGTCAGCTGGTGGAGTTTGAGAGGCAGACAGCACATAACATGTAGGAACACTTGAAACCAAGTTAGCTGCAACCTGTGCAACCGAAGTCTCTGCTCTGGAAGATATTTCTCCCGATGCAATAGCCACTGGAGAATTTACGTATCTTGGAGAAGCTGGAGGTGTGCAGTTGGGATACCCGGATGGAATCGGTGGTGTAGGCCCTTGCCGGGAGGGGACATATCCTGGACCAGGTTGAGAAGACGGTCTAGATGGAGGTCTGGATACCCCTGGTGAACCTTGCCGTGGTGAGTAACGCCCAGCTGAAGGTCCGCCTGGTTGTGAAGGACTAGACTGTCTTGGGGAGTATCGCCCTGGAGATGGTGTTGAAGACTGCCGTGAGGTCGTTTGGTTTTGAGATAAAGGCATTAACGTTCCTGAAGGCGTACTACCAAAGAACGCTTGTCTTGGCGACATCCTGCCATGAAACTGGGCATATGCACCAACGTATGACGGAGGAATCATTCCCCTTGGAGACATTCTTTCCTGCGAGTTTGGAGGAGGTAGTACATGCCCCGGCATTGTTGATAGAGGACTCATTTGTGGTGGCATGTGTTGAACACTTGTACAGATATTTTCTGGTTCTTTAACAATATTAGCATTGTCATTAGAAGGGGGAGCAACTTCCACTTCTGAACCACCGATTCTAGGACTATCATGAAAATTCACTTGATCTGCCGGTACATTTCTCATAACTGTTTTAGACGAATTCTCTGATGCCTGGGAATTTGAGTCAGGTTCCTGCATTTGAGCTGCAGTGTCCGATTGCTGGCCTTGTGACACAGAACTCTGCATCTGCTGCACAGAACATGCGATTGCTGCACTCTGAGGAATGCTCTGATGAATCATCACATTCATTGGTAGAATAGGCTCCTCCTGTTGGTCCTCGGTATCCGTGTTTTCACTTTGGTAAGATGATTGAGCAATAACGTTTGAGTAGATAGGCTGACTGCTGGAAGAAGATGCACCAGTTGAAAAAATCACCTGAGAACCATCTCCTGGGTCCGGTTTTTTCATCCCAGATTTCTGGTCGCTGTTGGACACCAGTGCATCGCCTGCTTTTGCTTTCCCGGGCGATTTCTCCATGGTCTCTTGCGGACCTCTAGCTGTCAATCCTGCTGTGTTGTTAAGAATTTCCATGATGCGTTTCTCAGTCTCAGACTGTGGTGTGAACTGGACAGGGGGTCTTGGTTCCGAGGCTCCTACGGGGGCTGTTGTTGTACCTGGAAATGACAAAAAGGAATTGAATTCAGGTGACTGGCTTAATAAGGTTCACTTTAAAAAGCTCAAAAACTAATGGTAGTAAATTCCAAGCATGTTTCCTAGCGAGGTTGTTTTTAATAATTAAGTACAAGTCCATATATTCACACAACTATTTACTGACATGAAAGTCTTACAATGTAAACATTTGAAAAACACTAATACAAGTTGTTGAAGTTGAAGATGAATCACAATGAGTTAATCTGAAAACTCTGAAATGTACACTGAAACCAAAAAAAAAAGTGTTCAGCTATTCATGCTATTAATGTTATCACAACAATGAAGAAGTCTTGCATTTTTTTCATATTATGCTAGTTTTGAACATATTAATTTGGTTACTCTTTGGGTAGGTTACTTTAAGCAATACCACCAACACAGATACACAAAAATATTCAACTAAAGTGTATATGCAAAACACTTTGACAAGCTCAACAATGATTGAAATGCATATTCAGTAAATACCATGAAGAGTCTAGTTATAGTCAACCCTTCTCTATCATAATATTCCTCTCTTTAGCAATAAATATCAAGAAGCTTTGGCATTAATGAAGACGTCTTGGCTGTTTGCTTTGACTTCATTAATACCAACTTATTATACATGACATTTGATAAAAATCCTGGAAGTAAATGACACCTTTCAAAACAGGGAAGATTATTTCTAAAATGTTTGGGCACACAATAGTGTCTGAAAATAAGATATCAGAATCCATACATTTCCACAACTAAGAATCCCTGTATTGGCAATCACGTGTGTGTATATACATGATTCATATAATCCTATACCCACACAACGAAATTTAAGACCTGCCCATTGGTATGTATCTGTTGACAAGACAGATGTAAATTGCATCACGACTTGGGTTGTTAGGCTTAATTTCCATCATAATGAAATTAAGAGCATCTGGACTGAAAACTGCAAATACATATATGTACACCCACTCCAGTGTTGACAGAAAATTAAATGCAGAAAAGTACAAAATCAATCAAATTAGAATCCTTGAATGATTTTTAGATTCAAAACTATTCTCTCTCTCTCTCAGCTTATCCCAAAAAATGTTACAGGTATTTTTTGTGGTAAATTTTTGTGAAATTATCTTATCCACAAAATTCTATATAAAAAACTTAAAGGGAAAGGCAACCCTAACCACATTGTTGCTTTTATGAATAAAGTATTATTTACTGATATCGTAAACGACAGTCTTAACAACAACAATCCTTGCTTTAATAACGATTAAATCAATATTAATCATATATTTTAAATTACCCGCCTCTAAGAGAGCGGCCATTGGAGTTCTATTTATTACGTCACACGGTCAGTTCCGGTTTATTTCATCAGCAGCACTGTAAACATGACAAGTCACGAACAGTTAAGTTTGGAGCCGTATAGATTTGAGCTCGTTCTTTCACGAGAAGAAATTGAGAAAAGAAGACGTTCATTTGAATCGCAGACCAGGCAGACAGTAAACGTTTCTTTATACAAATGTCTCGAACCTCAACTTGTCATTGCGCAAATGATGGATCCACGATTTACATAATCTTTTCTTTTCGGATGACTTGGCTGGGTCAGGAATTTTGAATTTTTTTTTTTCACATCTCCCCTTCTCATTAGTACAATTAACAGGTTGACAGGAAGGCATCAACCTATTTATTTGTAAAATCTACCACATGCACATCGTTGATGATCTTAGAATCTCATCAACACAGGAACAAATGGTGTGACGTCAAAATTATTGATTTTTGTGGTCTTGAATACAAAAGAATTCCACATCATGGTAGCCTCTATAGATGGCAGGAATTTTGATTTTTAATGTTTTCAAATTAGTACTGAAGCTTATATGTATCTAGGCCGTATATCAACAGAATAGTATGACTATTTTTTGTAATATAATTAAATCTATCATTTATCATTTGATTTTTTTTTGGTTGCCTTCCCCTTTTAAAGAAAACTGCAAAAATACCTATTAATCAGTATTTGTATTACATATAAATTTAGTACATAACTTCTGAAGTACTTGCAGTACGAGATGCTGGGTTTCTTCTTAAACATTAAAGTATTGGTGAAAAGGATAAAATAGTTTTCCATTTAAATATTTTCTACTTTTCTCCAAGAGTAATATACATGTACATCAGATTTTCTCTCAGATGAAAAGAGTAGTTTCTTACAAACTTTTGAATAATGTCTTCCCTTCCCTATAATAAGATAGGAACACAGATAGCAGACAACAGGATGTCCTTAAAACAACAAAATGAATGGAGAAGACAATGAGAAAAAAACAAAAAACAAAAAAACCCACACACAGCACTAACATACATATTCAGAAACAGAAGCACTTGGAATTTAATGGAAAAAGGTGCACAATGCAGGTTATAGGAATGGCAGACTAAGAAAATGTTTCACCTACACGAAAATCTTCCCAAGTCACTCAATAATGAAGCATGCAAATAAGTCTTGTTGATACATCTCAACAAAATTAAAATCTTTAATTAAAACTATATATAGATATATATTATATTGGCACTTGTTATAAAATGAACAAAAACACAAAAAAAATCTTATTCCTGTGAAAAAGCAAAGAAACGTTAGAGCTACGAATACACTGCACAACACAGATACACCTAGCGGCACACTTTTTTGATAAAATTCATGGGGCAAAATAGCTTTGGTACTTTTTAAATACTGCTTTCATGAGAAGAAGTAAAAAGAGTGGGAAAAACCCTTGCAAAGGCAAAAGAATCTGCAGTCTTTAAGACAGCTATTGCTCTATGGTACAAAAACTAGTGGTTGCATGAGCAAAACTTGTTTTTGTGATAAGTAGTAAGATTAATAGGTCTTTTTTTAAAAGTAAGGAATACAAGCGTGTTATCATGTAATAAAAGGAGGGGTATTAAAAGAATTGTAAATATATGCAGTTAATTGGAGGGAATATTTTGAGATGTAAATCAAGCATATACATTTGTAATAATCAATTTCCAGAATACTCAACTGATGTATATGTAGTCCCAGAAATAAATCATTGTATACATCAGAGAGTACTTATATTTCATACTTTACTCAGTCAATCTCTATATTTTCATTAAATCATACTCCACAATAAAAGTGAAGGGCCATTTCCTTATATATACATTTCCAATGTCCCCCCCCCCCATATTTTTACCATTTGTAATGATAGCCATTTATTTCCCCATGAATGCAGATTTATTTCTTAAATAATACCCTGCACAGATATTGAAACAACAATTTGCTGGTTTTCAATTAAACCCGTAAACAGTCAAAAACACCAGATTTGATAGTTTTCAATGCAATCTGGAAAAAGAAGGTAATTTCAACCAGGTTTCTTTTTAAATAGGAATCTACACTTTGTTAAACTGTTTGCAATAAGCACAAAATTTCCAACAATCAGTCCAACGTCAATGTCTCTGAATGCAATGGTGTGTAATTATCCAATATACTCCTAGTAAATGTCTTACATAGTAAATGACCCTTAATTTTTTTGGTAGAATGTTTTTTCCCAATTCGATGAATTTAAAAATTGTAATTAAATGAATATACATGAACACATGATCAACTTCAATTTGACTATTTTACATGCAGTACTAAACAACTAGAATCTGTATCTGCTGGTGACTAAACTGCTAATAACTAAGATACTGATTACTGAACTGAGTAGAAGGGCTCCTCTCAAGGAAAGAGTCTCACTCTCCATTACTTTACAAGCACTTCTATTTATTATCAGTAGAGCTTGAATACATAGGTAAGTGCACTACTTAGGATGAAATACCAACAAATAATAAAAAAAGAAGGCAAGAAAGAAAATGTTCAAAAAAGTGTGCCCATCAATGTACTGAGAAATGCCTTTACTTTCTGCAGCTTTCTTCTTCTTTTTACGTTTCTTTGATTTTTTCTCGCTTGATTCCATGTTGGTTACCATTTCAGAGGTAGGTGTAGAAAAACCTGGAACATCCACATTGTTTAATTCATAAATAATTCTTGTTTTGTAGTTTAAAAAAATCACTGCAATCCATGATTCTATAAAATGAAACACCTTTGATGTGTAAAAACTTTGAAAGCAGAAACAAAAACGGGTAAGCTTGAATGAATATCATTTCACCACATTAAATATTTTACTATTTTTCTCCCTAGTATTATTAGAAGCTCATGGGTCACATAGCTGAAGAACTGTAGCATTTATGGAAAATATATAGACAGCTTTCCATAATCTGTTCCAAATACTTTTCACATAAATGCTACAGTTCTGCAGTTAATGGGCCACAATATTCAACAGGGCAACATTACTCTAACTGATCTTCAATTTCTTATGCATAGATTGCAATCAGACACCCCTCAAGCTATTAGAGCTATCATTACATGTATGATACCAAGCCTTCCCTGCTTGCAAACTGTATGATACTTTGATCCACTACAACTGTGGCTCAACTAAAACCCTATCATCAAGAATACAACACAGAGCAATGCTTTCCTATCACACCTCTTACTGCATCGTTGCTTATCCAATAGATTAGGTATTCAAATTTTTAACCTGGCATTAATTCCCCAGTGTTTAACTGTGTTGAGATGGTGGGTTTTTGTTTACCTGGGTTGAGATAGTGGGTTTTTGTTAACCTGGGTTGAGATAGTGGGTTTATGTTTACCTCCAGCGTTGAGATGGTGGGTTTTTGTTAACCTGTGTTGAGATGGTGGGTTTTTGTTTACCTGTGTTGAGATGGTGGGTGTTTGTTTACCTGTGTTGAGATGGTGGGTTTATGTTTACCTGTGTTGAGATGGTGGGTTTTTGTTTACCTGTGTTGAGATAGTGGGTTTATGTTTACCTGGGTTGAGATGGGTTTTTGTTAACCTGGGTTGAGATAGTGGGTTTATGTTTACCTGAGTTGAGATGGGTTTTTGTTAACCTGGGTTGAGATGGTGGGTTTTTGTTAACCTGGGTTGAGATGGTGTGTTTTTGTTTACCTGTGTTGAGATAGTGGGTTTATGTTTACCTGGGTTGAGATGGGTTTTTGTTAACCTGGGTTGAGATGGTGGGTTTTTGTTAACCTGGGTTGAGATGGTGGGTTTTTGTTTACCTGTGTTGAGATAGTGGGTTTTTGTTTACCTGTGTTGAGATGGTGTGTTTTTGTTTACCTGGGTTTAGATGGTGGGTTTTTGATGTACTATATATATGATAGTTGGTTTGATTTATTTTATTTGTGATTTTGAACATGAATCTACTACCAAGACCAAACTGATCTACACCGTACAATAAACCCTGGTCTCTGGAAGTTAACATTTATACCACAGGCATTACAAACATTTCAGGTATCTACACCTTACAATAAACCCTGGTCTCTGGAAGTTAAGATTTATACCACAGGCATTACAAACATTTCAGGTACTTGTAAAGTTAACTACAACTCTTACTTCTAAAGTTCTTAAACATTCATCCTTGATGAGCACGGGATTACTGTTGTTGACGGACAAAAGTCCTTGTAGAATCCAAAGCTAGTTGGTGGCTACATTCATTAAGAATGAGCCCTTCCCTTTTAATCTATTACTTTTGACAATTGCAAAGACCAAGACCATATATACAGGTTGGCACGACTTAGCATTTCTTCAAGCTAAGAAAGGTTTCAACATTTGCTTTGTGACCGAGAGCCCAGTTTGTACTTTTGTCGCATTAAGACGTAAAAATAGGTAGTGACTGCTTCATCTCTAAATGCTCAGCATGTAGAAGTGAAAGTCACAGGGAGTTTTGGACGAGACCTTATTAAACATCTAGATCCTGTGTCTCGGCATTGATGCAGCAACCCCCACCCCACCCCAAATGTTACAGCCCTGCGCGCCATGTAGAGGTAAAATTTGCTATATTTCACCTACCACTGCTGGTGTCTAGATTCAATTTTAAAAAACTCTCAGTGGGATGTAAAACAAAGAATATAAATCACACAAAACAATAAACAGGAAACATTAAATTTCACATGAATGAAAGACAACAATGTTCGCCAAGAGCTGAATCAATATTTCAATCACTGCACATGTCAGTAATTACTGCCTTGAAAGCTACATGTGTATTTATACAAGCAGATTTCTTCTAAAACCTAAAGATAACGGATAGCTAGACTGATATCAATATACATATAATATTTAATTTTAATCAGAAGAAAAAGATCAATATTTATATTTCCAATGTTTTTCCCTCCGATATAATTTTTAAAAAAAATTGTAATGATAACCACTCCCTCACGAATGTGCTGCAGATGTAAATGATGTGCATCTGAATCTTGAAAAATATAGTACGTCTATTTTTAACGACTGGGAATTCTGACAAAAATGAAAGTAGAATTTAAATATAAGAAACAAAGAATGCCTGCATGAAGTGTCACAATTATATTTTCAAAATGAGATTTATTCTCCATTAAATACATTACATATTTCATTGCAAGGCTTAAATATCATTATTATCATATTGATCAAAGAAAGCTTAATAACATTCTTAAATAGGAAAAATATATTATAAAAGAAGGACCTAGTCCATTAGGTCATCAGTCCAGTTCATATAACATTTTACAACCACAAAAATATATTCCACATTTGACAGTCTTTTTAATGATGCGGAACAGGCATGTGGAAGACCAATTTTATATCGATACAAAAAAGTTTAATTTTGTTTATTCAGTTGGGCTACACCAAACTCACCTATGTCATGCACTTTAATACTGAAAAACAAATCTTAATTAGGGATATCATTTTGGTCCGATTAGTGCTTTATGAAATATACTTCATTAAAAAATCTTTTGATGAAGAATTCCTTCTGATCTCATTTTTGCTCTAATGATTATCAAATCTAAAGTGTTTATTACAAAACATCTGGACATAAATTCCATTTTTAAAGAAAACATCCAAGAATTTTTAGCGTCAGAATTTTATTTATTGGCTTTTATGACTATTGATAAGTCGGGGAATAAACTTTTGGGGGGGTGGGGTTGTGTTTAAGAGGCCCATTGGATCTGAGAGGATCCATACAGAGCGGATTCTCCACTTGCCTGGTTGATATGGCATTGCTGGATGTGGACCTCCCTGGGTTCCTTCCACCTGGCCTTGATTCATGGGTGTATACATACGCTGAGGAAAAGCATGTCTGACAGCAGAATCTGGTGGACCAGGCATTCGACCGCTTGTTTCAAATGGCATACGCTGTCCAGGACCTGGATAAAAAAAAATCTGTATCACTGGCCATTCAAATTGATACCAAGGTCTGCTCCATTACAAACAAAGGTTGACCATTCTAATCCAATTTTTATGAGCTTTGATATTTAATATTACATATAAAAAAAAAATCTCCAGTACCTGGAAAACGTTGAATGGAGTCTCCCGGTATTCTAGGGGCCGGAAATCTTCCACTTTGATCATATGGCATAGTTCTAGGGTCAAAGTACTGTGGCATCTGTCTCATTATTTCAGGTTTATCTGCAATGTTATAGGCGTTATTTATTTCCCTCTCGTGAAAGATAATGCAAATCAGTGCTTTTCCAAACTTTCAAAAAAAAAATTGAACTTGTAAATCATGATTTTACAATTAGCATTATTAATTTAATTGACCTATCTTAAAAATTGAACTGTACATATGTTACAATTGTTTTACAATATTCTTAGCATAAGTTTTTTAAACTAGATGTGTTGGCATGACATGAATGCCCCTGCCTGCAGTAAAGTTAAATGTAGGAAATCCATAGCATTGAATGTGGTATTCAAATTGTATGTATGTTACATGCATATAGTAAAATGAAGAACTCAACAACAATCCTTCATATGTTTTAACAGCCATAAAAAATCAATGAACTGGAACATAACTCATACGTGTACTGTAACTCCTCAATATACATCTGTATACAATCAGTTCCAATATCTCAAGGCTTTAAGAAAAAGGTATGGAAAACTGGTCATAACAATACATCAAAGGGGCACAACTCCATCAAAAATAAATGAACTGGAACAAAACTCCAACTCGATTTGTAACTCATCAATATACACCTGCATACAAAACAAAATGCGTTTGTGAAACACAAATGTCCCTCATAATGGCCAATTCCAAAGATGGCCAAGATCACAAAGACAAATATCTTGGTACCAGTAGAAAGATCTTGTCACAAGAAACGCTCATGTGCAATACGAAAGCTCTAATATTTACCATTTAAAAGTTGTGACCAATGTCAATTTTTTTTAAAAAGTAGGTCAAATGCCAAGGTCAAAAGGTTTAGTACCCACGAAAATGTCTTGTCACAAGGAATACTCATGTGAAATATCAAAATTCTAGAACTTAACTGTTCAAAAGTTATTAACAAGGTAAAAGTTTCAGACAGAATGACAGAAAGGACAAAAACATGCTCCCAGATCTTTGGTCGGGAGGGGGTGGGGGGTGGGGGAGCATAAAAATCAATTCAATATCTCTAGAGGTGTTTTTAAAAAAGTACGGAAAACTGGGTGGCGCATAGGGAAAGAAGGACGGAAGGACTGACAAAGGTAAAACTATACCTTCCCTGTGTCAGATAATGACCTTAGCAATCTATAGACCTTTACCTGTGTTAGATAGTGACCATAACAAACTATAGAACCTTACCTGTTTCAGGTTGTGACTTGGGCAAACTGTAGACTCGTTCTCTTTGTTCTCTTTCTTGGTATTCCTCACTGAAAGGATTGTTGTCCTGAAACAGATAATGTCCAAATTTACTCACAGCATTCTATTCAGAGCTGTGGAGATCACCTCCTAATCAAAACCTTTCACTGATGACAAGGCAAATTTACTCAAGATTTCTCTCCGACATCAAATACTTTGCCCCTCACAACTGGCCCTACAGGTGTATTTCTAATCTCCTAGGATAAAAAAAAATACTGGATCCCAACAAATTGTAAGTTGATATTGGATTTTAAAACTTTTGAAGTCGGTTAAAATACAAATTGGTTAATTACAAGATGTTCCCAGTTAATTAAAAAGGGCATAAAAAGATAAAGAAAAATGAGGGAGCATTCCTATGCAATGGGCCAAGGTAGGACTGGGAATGTTAACAACGGCCCAGATTAAAACATTCATCAGCTAACTAAAAAGATGGCTTGGCCTGCAGAAGTTCAAAGGAAAAAAGTTGTGTCGGATAATCAAAAGCCATGACAGTCTTATTTAAGTCGGATTACTCAGAAAATAACAACACCATTCAGGACCACCACAGCAACATTTTCACCAAGTATGGCGACTTGACAAACAGCCATTTTCGAGAGGCAGTTTAATTTTGTCTTGGCCAATAAAATCATGGTAGTTACACTGGAATTCATTCTGAATAGCACTACCAGTCTAAGAGCAACATGGGTACGAGGTATGGCGATTTGGCATGTGGCCTGACTAAGCCAATCAAAAGCCACATAGCAGCCAACTTGAATTTCAGATCACTCTAAAGAGTGTATTGTAACAACACTGTAGTGGAAACACTACTGCAATATTTATAGTTATTGTAATGACTAGGAGCAAGCAGCCATTTATCTCAAACATGGCAGCCACATTGGCTTTCAGATTGCAACATTTCTTTAGGACCACTAAAGCAACATTTGTTAGAAGTCTGGTGAGCTTGAATTCAAATTGTTCTCAAAAGTTACAACACTTCTCTGTACCAGGTAAAGTTTAGTATGCAACTTTCTGAATAATAAACCAATATGCCTTAACCAATCACAAGCTGTGTGGGACAATGTTGGTAATTGGATGAATCTGAAAGTAATAACATTTCTTTTAGATTATGAGAGTAACATTGACACAGGGTATCATGACTTGGCATGCTGCTATCTGAACATTTCTTCAAGACCATCAGAAAAATATTCTTAGCAGCTATGGTGACTGGGTGTGGCAGCCATTCACAAGATGATTAAAATGTAACTGGACGCTGCTAATGACAGGACAGATGGATGTCAAGTGATAGTTCACAATCAGTCAGGAGAGCCAAAACTTGAAAACTAAAGTTTTGACACAGTAGTCTTTTAACCTATGGACACTTAAACTTTACAGCACCTTTAATACATATTCCCCCTGATCTAAAACTTATTTCTAAACTGCCCATGTAAAATGCAATTCTAGATTACATAATGTAGAAAAAAAATTAATCAAAGTACTGAACAGCACTAAGTGTACGAATTTTGACAATTACATAAAATGTGGCTTTATTTTGGCAACATTAACAAGGTTTACCACCAGTAAAATTATTACCAGCAGTTCTAAATGTGGAATCCAACACAAACTTGATAAAAATCATAAGAAATATATATCTAGATCATGTTCATTCATTATATATATATTTCTAACATTTGCCCCTGCTGATATAAGTGAAAAACCCCTATATTCACGAGGTTGGCTACAACTTTTCGGAGAGCAATAGACTTTAGTAACATAGTCTGCACTAGATGGCATTGGATCAAAAACACCCGTGAATTTAGTGAAAATCGACTAACACCCATATGCACATTTTCGCTCATACACAGCACTTTTAAAAATGTTACATAATGAAAATCTGAAAAGCAATTCATTACAATTTGTCCAAAATAGGAAATTCACATCTGTGCAGTTCTTCATCAGAAGATTTTCAAAGAATTATACCATACATATTCCCATAAAAAATTTGAAACCCCTATTGTGGCCTCACGCGGGTGAAAGAGTGAACAGACATAAAAGTACACTGAATAAGGATTTACCTTTGTGATTCTTATGAAAATTTTCGAAGACTTTTACAATATATTTCTACGGATTTTATTTGGTTCACCAGTTTCGACTTTGGGGCAGTTGTCATCAGAACAATTACACATGAAATGAATTTACTGAAGTAAAGCGTGCTTTGTTTATATATTTCTGTGGTAAACTATGAAGAATTGTTGTGACCCCCATCCTGACCCCAGTGGCCATAATCAGCGTTACAAGAGAATATCAATTTGACGAACTTGATTTTATGAGAATTTTCTAATCGTAAAATAACCAACTATTCAAAATCTGTCTAACGTAAAATAACTACTCAAAATCTGTCCAATGTAAAATAACTACTCAAAATCTGTCCAATGTAAAATAACTACTCAAAATCTGGCCAACGTAAAAAAAGTTTTTGTCCCTCTTTTTGTTTTAAAAAAATATCACCCCCTTCCTCTTTTCTTTTGAAAACAAAACACAACAAGAATCTGAATACCACATTACATATAAAGTTGTAGTGGAGTTTGTGTCTTGCCAATAACCATGAATCAATTGATAGCGTTTCAATGCGGAATATACATCACATCAAACACTTTACCGTGCAGTAGTACATTTAATGATGGCGCAAAATCAAAATATTTTCAATTCGACAAATTTACTCCTGCTGTCTCTCATGTGACATAATTTATGATCAATTAGATTTTTTTGTGAATACAAAGTTGATGGGAGTAAAGTGCCTTGTTGCTGATGACTGATATACACTTCTTTTGCACTGGAAATTTGAACACAATCATGCCTTACTTTTCTATCATTAACAATCACTATATTCCCTAGCTGCAGAACTGTAGCTCTCTGAAAAAAAATATATTCGACATAACAGAGAGCTACAGAGCCACCCCTTATAAAAACCTTCGATTTACGGCGCACAAAAAACGAAATCATTTGAAGCTGGGAGTTTTCAGGTCGTGTGAGGCTTTAATGAATATTTGAAGGTATGTTTAGACACAAGTATAGTAGGAAAATATGTTAAGAATTTTTTGATATTAAATTTATGAGACAGTAACTCAAGAATACAACGATATAAGGCCTCAACCGTGCGCAGCTTTTTGTGCGCCGTAAATCGACGGTTTTTATAAGGGGTGGCTCTGTAGCTCTCTGTTATGTCAAAATATTTTTTCAGAGAGCTACAGTTCTGCAGCTATATATTCCCACAATAATTTATTTACATGCCTCACTTTTCTATCGTTAACAAGCACTATATTCCCACAATAATTTATTTACATGCCTCACTTTTCTATCGTTAACAATCACTATATTCCCACAATAATTTATTTACATGCCTCACTTTTCTATCGTTAACAATCACTATATTCCC
Source organism: Ostrea edulis (assembly GCF_947568905.1). Taxonomy (NCBI): domain Eukaryota; kingdom Metazoa; phylum Mollusca; class Bivalvia; order Ostreida; family Ostreidae; genus Ostrea; species Ostrea edulis. Next base: position 13,847,004 of record NC_079169.1, read on the forward strand.
ACAATTTATTTACATGCCTTACTTTTCTATTGCTAACAAGCATTATATTCCCACAATAATTTATTTACATGCCTCACTTTTCTATCGTTAACAAGCATTATATTCCCACAATAATTTATTTACATGCCTTACTTTTCTATTGCTAACAAGTATTATATTCCCACAATAATTTATTTACATGCCTTACTTTTCTATCATTAACAATCACTATATTCCCACAATTTATTTACATGCCTTACTTTTCTATCGTTAACAAGCATTATATTCCCACAATAATTTATTTACATACCTCACTTTTCTATCGTTAACAAGCATTATATTCCCACAATAATTTATTTACATGCCTCACTTTTCTATCGTTAACAAGCATTATATTCCCACAATAATTTATTTACATGCCTTACTTTTCTATTGCTAACAAGTATTATATTCCCACAATAATTTATTTACATGCCTTACTTTTCTATCATTAACAATCACTATATTCCCACAATTTATTTACATGCCTTACTTTTCTATCGTTAACAAGCATTATATTCCCACAATAATTTATTTACATGCCTCACTTTTCTATCGTTAACAAGCATTATATTCCCACAATAATTTATTTACATGCCTCACTTTTCTATCGTTAACAAGCATTATATTCCCACAATAATTTATTTACATGTCTCACTTTTCTATCGTTAACAAGCACTATGACATGAAAATTGGGCATTCAACTTAATCTGAAGATGTACAGAAAGGAAGAAAAAATCTAGTGACAGCATTTAGTGAGCATTCATTTTGTCTATGTATTAATTTACTATTGTCATATGCTAAAAGCTTCATGGGAAAAAACTCAAAGGAAATCTTCAGGAATGATACTAATTATAGCAGTTATCAATGAGAAATTTCATCTTATTAGAAACAAAGTTCAATTCGATCTACTTCCTGAAAATTTCTGCATTTATATAGGACCATGACATGTAGAGTTTTAACGACAGTGGGAACTTGGCAGAATTACCAAGTTGGTTATAGCATGCATTTGCCTGGGAAGAACAAATTTACACATGTTCTCAATGCAACAAAGTACACATATCTAAAAGTCTCTCTCCTTTTGCATTTCACGATACAAATCATATAAAAGACAAACTTTGTTACATTGCAAAGATGGAATGGCAATTCTTAAATATGCAAGTACTAACTAAATCTGATATACTGCAATTCATGAGTGTTAGAACAAGCAAAATAAGTCTGTGCATTTGACATAGAGATAAAATAAAGCAAGTTTTGTACAACTTCTATAAATGTGTTTCATTTACAGTGACCCTAAATTGTTCATCCTGCCTAATTGTACATTTAGGGTCATAGTAAAAAAAAGAAAAGTTGTACTAGTACCTTTCTGATACCTCATCACAAATTATGATTTGTTAGTAAAATACTATGACATTTCATAGTTTACACTGACTTTTCGATATCATGGTGTTCTTGAATAGTTAATAAAGAGCACCGCTACGGTACATAAACACCCGTCTGCTTCTACATGTACATGATGCATTTCTATGTTTGCAAGCTGTGACGCTGTTAATTACAATACCAAAATGAGGCCACAGTGATCTATTTTGGGGTCATGACCCCCCCCCCCTTCAGAAGCACTAACTGACAAAATTTGATGCTCCTAGGTCTCCTAAAAATATGATTTCAACACAATTTGTATATCCATAGCCATAAAACTTAAAAATGAGGCCACAGCAGTTTATGTGAAAGTCTATAATTTTCACAGGACAAACGGTCTGCTGAAAATACAAATTTTACCAGACCAAGCAAGCTTTTACCAGACCGAGCTTTTTCCAATAAAATTAAATTTATGGAATATCAAGTAAATGTAACAAAAAAATTATCAAATAAAATCAAAACAATTATTTAGTGTATAATGCAATTTATTGCATCAAAGGGAAGTAATTCAGGGCTGTGTGGTGCAACAAAAATTTTGGTACCATTCATTTAGATTACAAATTTCGGATTTCATTTCAGTTCAGATTTTACACACACCAAAAATAACAAATATGACATCCGAGTGATGTGCAGAAACTGTGGATCTTTATCCAACAGAGACCCAATCACTACTCTGTTGGAATTTAGTATTTTCACCACTCAGATACCAAAAGAGTAAGGTCTGCCAAAACACTTAGTTTATCTTTACATGACATGTAACAGTTCTGTCAGTGCCGGGGTGAAATCAATATCATAAATAATGACACAGATTAGGAAAGCATATTTTATTATCATGGGGGAAAACGTTCTAATTCATGCAAATATACAAGGTTTTAAATTCTTTTTTAATTTCAAAATTTACTTTTAAAAGCAGTGAGAAGGGAAAAAATGGCAACTGGTGCTTATTTTTTTCATCGGTCACTTGATCCTGTATCCGGATTTATTCTACCAACCTGACCTAAAGTTTACCAGAAAAAACCAATGGCCCTGTGACTTTCGCACAAACTGCCACAGTGACCTATCTCTGGTTTATGACACCCCAAGAGGTTGATAGTCCTAGGCCTCACAATGTGCAAGATATGATCTGGAAACGATTTATATGACCATAAAATTTCAGGAGGCCACAGCCACAGTGACCTATTTTTGCTTCACAACACACCTTAACTTTTAAATTCAGTGTTTTCTTTTTTCTATCAAAGTTATAAAATGCCATTATAAATAGATATGATGTTTACAAATGACGACATAAAGTTAAATAACTCGAATAAAATTTAATCAAATATGCTACTCATTAAAATTTTTATGCTGTCATTACATAAATTGGACTTAACATGAACCGAATCGAAAATAACTGAACCGTGCTGTTCTGAAATGAAACTGAACCGAATCGAGCTAACCCTGAATCGTCCCAGCCCATTCATGAAATTTACAATTTTGATAGAGGACTTCCTACTCTACATCACTATGCATTTACTTTTTCTTACAGATGCGCTGTTGTAGCGAAGATTTGTCAATTGTTAGCAGTTTTTGCTCTGACCAAGTTTAATAGTCCTATACCTCACAGTGTGAATATTGACAAATGAGACCAGTTAACTAATTTTGGATTGTAACACCCCCCAAATGCATCAATTGATAAAGTTTGATAGTCCTAAGCCTAACAGTGTGAAATATACAACCCAAACATGTACATGTAAAAGTGAACAGATGGACCTTATTAACCCATCAAAAGACCACAATACGACCAGTCAAAAGACAGGCATATAAAAATCAATAACCAAGTTAATGTTGCAGACAAATATAATGACACGATTGGCCAATGATGCCCTCATTTCTCATGAAAATTCTTTTTATTCATGAAAGGGCAAGCATCACATTTTGTATACCATACATGCATCTTCACCTATTCTGTGCATTCTTACCTCACACCCATCAACGTTGCTGTTGAAACCATGCTCATTCCGCATTAACATTCAAGTGTAACTTTCTATTTTCTTCTGTATATTTCAAACTAACAGTTTCTCTCAAACCAATGCTTGCACATTTTGGAGATTGTGAACAATACTTTTATTTCACAACACGAGTCCAATGCTAAGGATGCATCAACATGCCTGTTATTTGGTTGTTAATAAATAAGGAAGGTAGGAATGCTAATCAAGAACTCGATATTGGAATGAAACAAAACTTGAATCGTAAGACAATATGCTCTCTAGGAATCAATCAAATCCAAAGCGAATTACTTGCAGTTTCCAAAAAAAAAAAAAAATCTCGCATTTACCACTTGTCAAGAACGATGCTTTGACATTCCATTTCTTTTTTTTTTTTTTTTTTTTTTGTTCTATTTTTTGGAAATACACTGTATATGTACAGCATGTTGAAGACAGTTGGTATTCTATTTTGATTCCTCATTCCTAAGCTTTGATATTAGTGTGTTCTGATGAATCTTGAAGACAGTTGGTATTCTATTTTGATTCCTCATTCCTAAGCTTTGATATTAGTGTGTTCTGATGAATCTTGAAGACAGTTGGTATTCTATTTTGATTCCTCATTCCTAAGCTTTGATATTAGTGTGTTCTGATGAATCTTGAAGACAGTTGGTATTTTATTTTGATTCCTCATTCCTTAGCTTTGATATTAGTGTGTTCTGAATTCTATTGCATTGTGAAATACAATTCTCCTGTTTACTTACAACATAAAAAGCAATCCTTAAATATAATTTGATGGATTGTGGAAATCCATGAAAACTTTCCTTTTTTCTTAGAATTACGCTGCATCAAACTGACCATGGATATAAATATACAATACATAGTAAAAAGGGGGAAACATTACATACTCCAAACACCCCAAATGTTACAAGAACAACATGACATTTAAACAACAAAGAAACTGATAAAAAAAAAAGGTCTATCCTATGTAAAAGTGTTGAGGGGTTATTTTTTCAGCAGTTTGTTAGCTGAAGCATTTGTTTTGTGTCATGCTGAGGCCTGATACAGAGAAAATGTGACAATCTCACCTGTAGAATTGCTTTGGGCCCTGCCACTTTAGTCTTGTTATCCTGAATTGTAGGGACATGAATTATCTACCATTTGGATCATGAGTATATTACAGGTTAGACCATCAAAATGCTACATATACCACATCCATCCTTGGTGGTTAATAATAAGCTTCCACACTTAGTGATTTCGCTAATTTTTTTCTCTCTTGGCAAATGCACAAAAAACATTACAGTCATTCCTCTAATCAGTTTACTTCACAGAATCCAAACATGTGAATTGCTCTAAATGATATTTTTTCACTGTGATAATGAATAGTGCACGATTATATATGTGAAAATGGTAAACTGATGTTTGGTAAAACATATTCATTTCATAATTTTTAAATTAATTTCTGAGAATTTTGTCAAAACTTCATTGAGTATATAAACCACCAGTTTAAAGGAATGATTCCAATTAATTAAATCTACAGGTTTATTCCAAACAAAATTCTGCCACACAAAGTTAACTGTCACATCAACACATTTAAAATCATTTCAGACAACTTACTTCCACCACTGTGTGCTTTGGGCGGGGAGCACCCACTGGCGGGGCCTGAATTTGCTGGGTCTGTCTCAGTCGGTCCTGCATATATTCGTCATAGGCCTGTCGGGCAGACGCTGTTAGGCGGGCAGAGCCCTGCTGTCCAGGAATTCGAGGCTGTAAACCCCCTGGAGGAATACTCATTATAGCCGGGCCTGAAGCTGGAGGGATTTGACTGAAGGCCCAATCCTGGCCATACCGCTCCTAGAGATACACAGTGTACTATGTTTTACTGTGCGACCCTTGAGACGAGCAAAGACCCTTAACATCTTGCAACATGACTTGATGTGTCTATTCATTTAACACGGGGAAATATAACACAGTTGATTTAAACAGAGCATTGTGATGTCTTTTTAAGCTGTGATGATTTTTTTCTTTCAAACCAAGATATCATTAACAAAAACAAAACAAAGGAAGGTATGAGACATAGTGTATGAATATCTGGTTATTAATAGAACTGATGTAATTCATACCACGTTTGCAATTGATGTCAAGTTCTTTACATAATAGACACTATCATCCTAAATTTAGACATGGAATCAAATACCTAATGCATCTTGTATTGTCTCTATTGAAGTGTGAAAAGGATGAAGAATCTAGTAATTCAAGATATCCTGATTTTTATATCACAACTCTTCTAACATTTCTGAATTACAAATACATGCACATAATGGGTACAAACACTGAAAAACTTTTCTAACTGAATTCCAGTGCCTGCGATAACTACCCCGGTAAATTCCACCATTCTCCTCCTTCCTTACCCTTTTCTTTGTTCGGTAATCTTGAGTCTGCATCTGATGTTGTTTGACTTGTTTACGCAGTCCCTCCAGCTGTTTCTGAAGGCCGGCTTGTTCCTGTGTCACTCTCTCCAACTCCGTGGCATCATTGGGTGACGGTTCCCTTCCCGTCTTCTTTGCCTATACAAATTCAGGAAACAATTACAGCACAGGTCCCATACAAAAACAAAAATACCTTACAATTCTTACTGCTTACCTTACAATTCTTACTGCTTACCTTACAATTCTTACTGCTTACCTTACAATTCTTATTGCTTACCTTACAATTCTTCTCTATAATACGACCTCATAGATACTGCATGTAGATATATGGATGTAATGAAACAAGAACTTTATGCTCATCTTTATTAAAAGAAGAAAATGGTATCGATATGCACTGTGCAACTGGTAGTGGCAAATTCCTCTTTCACCCTTGTAACCTAAGTATGACCTGAACCTCTCCCTGCACACCATCACTATATACGTGTCAAATTGAATGTTCTATGTATGACCTAAACCTCTCCCTGCACACCATCACTATATACGTGTCAAATTGAATGTTCTATGTATGACCTAAACCTCTCCCTGCACACCATCACTATATACGTGTCATTGAATGTTCTAAGCACTGATATACAGCTGTACATGACTGTAGCATGAGTCATGTCCAATAGGTTCAAGTCACAGAGAAACAAACTATAAGAAAGCAGACACAAATAATACCCCTCCCCCCACCTAATAACTTTAAACAAGTGAGGGACGAGGGATATAAAAAACCATCCTCACCTGTCGATTTCTGGCATTAATAGCCTTTTTGGTACGCTTGCATTTGCCAATTTGCTGCTCCAATGCTTTGACCTGCATTTCCAAATAATTTCCATGTTTCAAAAGCCAGTCCTCATATTGTTGTTGCTGTCGTTCTAGTTCCGGAGTTAACTCCCCTGTAAACACATCAAAACAATGCTCCTTACATTGGGGAGTTACATCCATCCATTTTCTTTTTTTTTATGGCATCTGATTCTTTTTTGCTTGCAATGAATAGCACACAATTGTTAAACTGTCAATGTCTTTGATTTCACATATTCAAAATAAACAATATTTTAATGTCTCATGTACATGTATGTTTGGGAAAGCCCCTCTGCATGACAGCATTGAATTGTGGTAAATATGACCTTCACTTTTACAGTCACAAAGTGGTGGCCTTGACCTCTCAAATAATTGAAAATAAAAGTATCTATCTTGTACACTTCAAAAGTTAAGTACAGGGACAGAATAACTTCAAAAGTTAAGGTTAAAGCTATGAAGACACCAAATAAAAAAGATTGAAAAACAACATGCTCCCTGATCTTTAATTTTGAGGACACAAATATGTAATGGTCTGATTGTACTAGATACTATCAGATGAATTCTGACCTGTCATAGGGGGTGGAGGAGGTGGTGGTGGGGGTTGGGGAATTCCCATGGGGCCTATACCAGGTGGCTGTGCCCCATATGGTCCTGGCATCCTCGGGGGCATTTGTTGTCCAGGCATACGGACAAATGGAGGCTGACCAGGGGGGATCTCTGGCTGTCCATAAGGTCTCTGAACATTCCAGTTTGGATCCACAGGGTGCCTAAAAATGATGTATCAACACAGAATTTAAACAAATCATTGGTACATTGTATTTATAAGGTCTAAACAAATTTACAATACCAACTTTCAAATACGAGTATAATAAATTTCATTTTCAAATGAACTTTAACCAGGATATATCTCTAAGCTATTACCTCATCCCCTCCATACGGGGTCTATACTGGCCCATGGGCAGTCCTGGTCTGGGAGGTTGAGCCATCATTCCCTCGGGGGGTTGGCGTTGCATCATTCCCATTGCTTGTTGCTGAGCTTGCCGTTGTTGTTCCTGTTTCTCCTAGAAGTAAGCAGTCCTAATAACTAGTATGTAGAGAGCTCTTCTGGCATCATTCTCTACTAACTGCCATTTTTAAAGTAAATCCAAAACTAAACAAATTATATTTAATGTCCCAGATAAAACATACTTGTTTCAGCTTAATCTTCGTGCTACCCTCTTCATACTAAAATATGACAAGAGGCCCATAGGCCTTAACGGTCACCTGAGTACCACACAGCAGAAAACTTAAAATTACAAATTTGTATATTGATGGTGCTACAAGTGCATCTCTTCCAAACTCCGAGATCTAAACAGAATATGTTGTCATCACTACTTAAGTATTTCTCCTATTCAAATTATGAACTTGTCAAATGTATCCAATCATTATTACTATGTAATGGTTTGTTTTGGTGGGATGTTAATTTTAGCAATGAGTTGTAAATCACTAAAACAACAATCATCAAATTAAAGACCTTTTATATTAGATAGAAGTCAAATTGCTGAATTTACAACAGTCAAAATTGTTTTGACATACCCTATCAAATTCACCAACTGAAACCTGATATACAGGTCCAAGGCCAAGAAACACCAGCTGTAAGCAACCTTATTGGTCTAAGGTCAAGAAACACCGGCTGTAAGCAACCTTATTGGTCTAAGGTCAAGAAACACCAGCTGTAAGCAACCTTATTGGTCTAAGGTCAAGAAACACCAGCTGTAAGCAACCTTATTGGTCTAAGGTCAAGAAACACCAGCTGTAAGCAACTTTATTGGTCTAAGGTCAAGAAACACTGGCTGTAAGCAACCTTATTGATCCAAGGTCAAGAAACACCAGCTGTAAGCAACCTTATTGGTCTAAGGTCAAGAAACACCAGCTGTAAGCAACTTTATTGGTCTAAGGTCAAGAAACACCGGCTGTAAGCAACCTTATTGATCCAAGGTCAAGAAACACCGGCTGTAAGCAACCTTATTGATCCAAGGTCAAGAAACACCGGCTGTAAGCAACCTTATTGGTCTAAGGTCAAGAAACATCAGCTGTAAGCAACCTTATTGGTCTAAGGTCAAGAAATACCAGCTGTAAGCAACCTTATTGGTCCAAGGTCAAAAAACACCGGCTGTAAGCAACCTTATTGGTCCAAGGTCAAGAAACACCAGCTGTAAGCAACTTTATTGGTCTGAGGTCAAGAAACACCAGCTGTAAGCAACCTTATTGGTTTAAGGTCAAGAAACACCGGCTGAAAACAACCTTATTGGTCTAAGGTCAAGAAACACCGGCTGTAAGCAACCTTATTGGTCTAAGGTCAAGAAACACCAGCTGTAAGCAACCTTATTGGTCTAAGGTCAAGAAACACCAGCTGTAAGCAACCTTATTGGTCTAAGGTCAAGAAACACCAGCTGTAAGCAACTTTATTGGTCTAAGGTCAAGAAACACTGGCTGTAAGCAACCTTATTGATCCAAGGTCAAGAAACACCGGCTGTAAGCAACCTTATTAATCCAAGGTCAAGAAACACCGGCTGTAAGCAACCTTATTGGTCTAAGGTCAAGAAACATCAGCTGTAAGCAACCTTATTGGTCTAAGGTCAAAAAACACCGGCTGTAAGCAACCTTATTGGTCCAAGGTCAAGAAATACCAGCTGTAAGCAACTTTATTGGTCTGAGGTCAAGAAACACCAGCTGTAAGCAACCTTATTGGTTTAAGGTCAAGAAACACCGGCTGAAAGCAACCTTATTGGTCTAAGGTCAAGAAACACCGGCTGTAAGCAACCTTATTGGTCTAAGGTCAAGAAACACCAGCTGTAAGCAACCTTATTGGTCTAAGGTCAAGAAACACCAGCTGTAAGCAACCTTATTGGTCTAAGGTCAAGAAACACCGGCTGAAAGCAACCTTATTGGTCTAAGGTCAAGAAACTCCAGCTGTAAGCAACCTTATTGGTCTAAGGTCAAGAAACACCAGCTGTAAGCAACCTTATTGGTCTAAGGTCAAGAAACACCAGCTGTAAGCAACTTTATTGGTCTAAGGTCAAGAAACACCAGCTGTAAGCAACCTTATTGGTCTAAGGTCAAGAAATACCAGCTGTAAGCAACTTTATTGGTCTAAGGTCAAGAAATACCAGCTGTAAGCAACCTTATTGCTCTAAGGTCAAGAAACACCAGCTGTAAGCAACCTTTATGCCAAGTAAAAGCTTCTAATGTATCCCCATTACAAATTATGACCAAACAAATGTACATTTTCTAGTGACTGACTATATTACAGGGGTTCAAGGTCATTAAATACTATTGGTCTAATAAGCAAATTTTGTTCCAATTAAAAGCTTCTAGTGTTTCTCCACAAAGTTGAAGCACAGAGACAAAGTGGGATGGATGAACTAAAACACAATTCCAAAGTATTACCAAACTTGTTTACATGGGCTATACCTTTGCCTCCAAATTGTTTGTTAGATTAAATTGGGTAAAGAATAGGGTTTATATATAAGAAATAGATTTCATTTTTGAAAATATATGAGGATATGAATTGTGACATTTCAAAGTATGCTGGCATGAAGTGTTTATTTTCAAAAATGAATTCTTTAATATTTACATACTACTTGTATTTCTGTCAGAATTCCCGTTACAATAGATGTACTATATTTATCAAGATTCACATGCACATTGTCACAACTGCAACATATTCATGAGGAAATGGCTATCATTATTTCGTAAAGATGACAAAGGCAAAAACATTGAAAATGGAATTATATACACATGATGCATTCTTATCAAATGATTCATGCAGTGATGGCCTGGGGCCTGAACCCTGACACAGGTATCACAATTTCAGAGATTTGGTAGAGGTTTTTACTTCATCATAACTAAACTTTTCGAGGTTTAAGAAGATTTTTAAAGATTTAATAGGTTTTCACTTTGTGTCCAATTTAGCCCTAACCCGGGGTCTGAATCCTTAACATAAGATTTGAGTTCCAAAGTAAGGTACTCTACGTTTATTAAAACTAGAACACTGACAAGTCTGAAAGTGCCCTGCAATGAACATTGTGATGTAAAAAGTCCCATAACAAAACATAGAAATTCCCAAAATCAAAAGGGGTTTTCCTCTTCCTAATCCGAGCAATACCATTAAATTCTATGAAAATGTTTTCAAGCCACTGCATGCCACTGTATTGTGTATAAAATTTATGAAAATCTTCCAAACGAAACTTCAATTATTGTGTGCCATAGAAAGTGTTGACCGACGGACAGAGAGATTACTATTGGGCACTCTCCATACAGCGGGCTGAATATGTACTCAATGTGTTCGCTACATGATCAATAGTAAAGGACAAGACTACTAAGCTCCATCCATTCATCATAAAGAAAATCGATTTAGAGGAAAAATTAAGTGATCATAAGTATACAATCTTCAGATGATGGACAACACATGCCGACAGATGGGAATGGATCGCAATAGGTCTAATAGTGCTATCTCAAAAATTTAAACATCAAAAACATTTGGATTATTTTATGCTTTGCTTTACATGGTAATACGAAAGAAAAATTCATTATGCATAAATACGCTAGAAGTACCACCGACAGAGTCAGGTGTGTTATTACCTGCTCCAGGAGATCCTGTATCAACAGTGGTTGTTCCTGCAAAAGCTGAGGTCGCCCTACTCCCTGACCTCCTGGGGCAGATGTTGTCACAGGTGATGTCAGTCCCCCCATCTGTGGCCTAATTCCTGGCATTCTCTGGCCAGGCAGGCCATATGGTGACATAGCTGCTGGGCTCTGAGTTGATGGTGGATGACCTTGCATGTCTCCTGATCCATGAGGTGCCTGGGAGGAAGCCATGTGTGGTACAGCAGATGGATCCATGGGGTGCACCTGTGAGGTCACTGTCTCTATTCCATGACCCATAGGATGACCAGATGCTCCCGAGAAAGGTGGTCGACTTCCATTTACAGACACAGGTACTGGATTTCTAATTCCATGTTGAGTGACACCCGACTGCCCTCCATACAAAATGCTGCTTGGCGTTGGGGTCAGAGTTGTTCCCCTAGGTGGTCCTTGCATCATGGGCTGACCGTAAGTTCCTTGCATATATTGATTTGTTGGTGTAATGGTTCCCCGAGGTGACCTTTGACCTGGACTTTGTGCAGGAGCTCCACTTTCAACTGAGGAATAACCTGTCTGACTGGTACTTCCAACAGGAAGAGAAAAGGGTGGCTGAGGTTTGGAGCCTGCATAAGGAGATTGTGGAGCAGAAGACACTGTTGGAGAGAATGGAGACTGAGTCTGTGGAAATGGAGACTGCTGGTTGTTCATGGGATTAAATGGGGACTGAACACTTGGTGTCCTAGGGGATGGTATGTTACTTCTTGGTGATGGCATGATTTGAGGGGAAGGTAACCCAGGAGTCGATGGTCCTTGCCCTGGGGGATAAGTAGAGCCGGGTGAGGCTTGAGTGGGGTTATTTTGCATTTGGTGTAGAGGAGAAGGCATTCCTCCTGCATATGGCCCTCTGGATCCCATTCCTGGATATGAACCAGCCTGATCCACTCCTTGCTGCATTCCAGATGGTGTTAAAGGCCCAGATCCAGGTGTTCTGGGTAGCTGGTCTTTTCCAGATACGGAAGAGTCTGACTTTACAGAATCTCTGCGCTCCAGGGCTGGTGACATGTGTTCTGAGCTCTGCAGAAGGGCAGCAATCTGGCTTATGTTCTGCTGGTCCTTTTTATCCATCTCACTCATTTGTCCACCACCCTCTGTTCCAATCTTTCTTTCCTCATTTTTCTTCTGACTGAACTCCAGAAACTTGGACTGGAAATCAGGGATTCCTCCTCCTGATTTTGATGATTCCATGTCCGAGTCCATTTTTTCCTTTGCTACATGCATTTTCATGTCTTCTTTGTTGTCTGCTTTCTCCATTGACCCGTTTTCAACCTCATCCAGATCATCAAAAATGCTCTTGTTCTCATCCAAATTCAATTCTGTGTCTGTATCCACAAACTTGATAATGTCAAATGTTCCATCAGAACCTGTTGGAAACAAAATCAACACAAAGTGTTGATATTCAAACTGACTTAAAAAACTGAAACAAGATCATGAATCATGCCTATATTAGCTCGTTCTTGTCCAACCAACACAGCTGATGGAAGACAGGAAGTACCTACCCAAGAGATCATCAATGTCTGGTTCATTCAGATGTTTGTCTTCCTCCGATTCTTTCTTCTCCTCCTTTGTCTCTGCAGATTTTCCATCCTCTCTCTGATCTTGCTCGATCAGCTTTCTCTGTTCTCCCATATTTCCTGGGGGTATTCTGCTCTGTTCTGTTCTGTAGGTTTGGGACTGACCTTGAATACTGGGCACCCCCTGCTGAGCAGGTGGGACTTGCTGACCTGGGACAGGGAATCTGTGCTCCATTAAGTTAGGGAACTGGGACCTCTGATCATTACCAGCTAATGGATTCTGTCAATGTATTAATTCCAGGAATACAATAATTGTAGACTAAACACAACCAAATACACAATACATACATACATATATGACTTTTATTTAAACTTGAAATTGATCAAATGACATCTGATAAATTAATCTCTTTCAATGTAAAAGGTTTCACTGCCAAACAACATGATATAACCAGGATAGTACCTGTCCTGGCCTCAGACTGGGTAGCTGTCCTGGAGACATCTGAGGGGAATGTTTGGGTGAGTACATCTCTGGCATCATGGGGCCATGGGGGCGGGGCTGTCTCATCTGCCCTGGGTGTACCCCTTCACCAAATGGTGGTCGCATGCCATAGCTTTCCATATCTATTCAAGGAGATGGATGTAAAAAAAAGCCCACAATAGGAGAAACAAAACAAAAGACCCATGGGCCATATCTCTCACCTGAGTCACCTTGGCCCTGATATTGTTCCGACTTCAGATGTTGTGATTATAAAAAGACTTAAAATCAATCTTTATTCCCATGAAAAAATTTGACCACATATTGTGGCCCCATCTTAGCCCAAAGGATCACAACATAACTGAAAATGAATTCACATAACACAGAGATGCCTCAACACCAATATGACTAACATGATCTTGCTGTTCTAGATAAGATCAAGGTCACAGATCATGGTGTATAACATCCATAAGAAATCTATACACAAAATATGAAAGCTCTATCTTAAATAATTCAGGGTCAGGAGTAGGTCAAACTTCCAAGTAAAGGTCACAAGATCAAATGCCAAAGCATAACAAGGTCCTGCCATAAAGAATATACACAAAATATGAAAGCTTTACCTTAAACAGTTCACGAGATACTGATTAGGTCAGGTCAAAGTCACAATATCCAATATCTTAATTTTGCTATAAAGAATCTATATAAAAAATATGAGAGATTTACCTTGTATAGTTCTGAAGATATTGTTATATTTTGTTAAACGTAGATCAAATTCCAAGGTCACAAGGGCAAAGTATGAAATGAAAGATTTACTTAAATAGTCCAAGAGATATTGAATAGGTAAGATTCTTAATAAAAGTAGGTCAACTTTCCAGGTTAAGGTAAAACAAATCACACATAATTGTATTGCATGAAAAGTCTTTCCATAAAGAATGTATATACAAAATATTAAAAATCAAGCTTAAATTGTTCAAGATTAGCAGTTTCCCCCCTTATATAACTAGTACCGATAAACGGTACCATTACCAATGCCAAAAAATGTTGATTTCCCCCAATTTTGAGACTAGAAATTCCCAATTTTGATTTTAATAACAAATTTGAATCTGCACTATATCAGAAAACTTTCCTGTAAATTCAAACTTTTCTGGTCCAGTGGTTTTTAAGATTTTTAATAATTCACCCTATTTGAGATTTTCACCCATTGATGAGTTGTACCAAGTTTGATTGAAATTGGCCCAGTTGTTCTGGAGAAGAAAATAAAAATATGAAGTTTACCAACAGACAGTTGGTGATCAGAAAAGCTAAAAATCATGACAGCGGTAATTAATGATAATCAAGTTAAAATATGATGCAATTTCATTATATTAAGTACATGTATTACCCATAAGTGTGTCTATCTAAATGTACAGTTCAGCAGCAAATAAAGTATAGTGTAAATCAAATCTAGCCTACACTACATTAGAAGACGCTGCAAAATACGCCCATCCAATATGTTCTGTAGTGATCAAAAGAGATCAACATCCAAATAAACCATTCTTTGATTTAAAAAAAAAGGGGGGGGGGGGAGACACTTCAACAGTGGTTTTTAGTTGTTGACATTTTCTTTTTATATCTTTGAGAGTATTAAGAGAAAGTTAATTCTAAGATGCTTTGTCAAACATCAAATTGCAAATTTCATTCTAATGAAGTATTAACTTGAGAAGCAAAAAAATTCTTTTGAAAATAGACCATGGTCAACATTTACACAGGAAGTTTTGATGATCCTAGCTTTATTAGTGCTGCTTTCCCTTCTTGATTACCCATCAACATTTACACAGGAAGTTTTGATGATCCTAGCTTTATTAGTGCTGCTTTCCCTTCATGATTACCCATCAACATTTACAAAGGAAGTTTTGATGATCCTAGCTTTATTAGTGCTGCTTTCCCTTCTTGATTACCCATCAACATTTACACAGGAAGTTTTGATGATCCTAGCTTTATTAGTGCTGCTTTCCCTTCTTGATTACCCATCAAAGTATGACCTTGAGAAATGTCAGATTCACGTGAACATGTGATTAAACATCCTAGCCTTATGTATATGATGGCTGAATATATGCATCTAATTTGATTATCCTAGATTCTATCTTGTTTCATGTCTACAAAATCACCTAAGTTTGACCTTCACCTCTGACCTTGAGATACAATGGGGTTCTTCTATCATTGGGAATATGTGTTAACAAGTTTGATGATCCTAGCCTTCTGAGCACTGCTTTTATCTGACCCACACAGTGCTGACAGACAGATGATGATACTAGCCTTTTTATCTGACCCACATGGTGCTGACAGACAGATGCAATGCACAATACCATAATACCCCTGGTCTAGGACTCAAATCCCAAACCTGAAGTATGGATCTTCAGACTAAGCAGAAGTACGGATCTTCAGACTAAGCAGAAGTATGGATCTTCAGACTAAGCATGGAAATATTTAAAGCTGATGATAGTTTACTCTTTACTGCCACTATCATAGTAAGTGCATGAAAAGGTTAGTCAGTGCAGATTGTTAAGGATAAACTTACAGGTACAAAGATGTTTGCTCCTGAGGTTCAACTTTACTGTGTTGATCAGAATTTTATTTAACATCAGAAGTTAATTTAGTAGTTTAATTTCATTTAAAACACCTTCAGTATATTGCACTACATACAATATTTGGAAGGGACAGTAATTTGTAATGGATGAAATAAAACAAAAAAAGAGAGAAAAAGTTGCATGTTATCAGCACAATACTCTCTTTCATAGAATTTTCTCAAAATTTACATTTTTTTCTTCAGTGCAGACAAATCGTAAATGTCTAAATCTGATATCAAAAGGTCATAACAGGCTCCAAAGCCATAGAACTTAGAGGAGCTCACTTTCAATCTACGACTCACTTTTTCTTACACGACTTACAAATGTAGATCAAATGTAAATTTGTCCAAGTTTTATGGCACTGGGCCTGATACATATAACATTTTTCTTGATTTCATTCTCAGAAGCAAACATCCATATGAATCTTGTGCAATGTATATAGATTCAGGCTGGTTCTTCAATTAATGATACATTCACAAACACACTGTACAATAAATAAGCATATCTGGGAGATCGGGGAACTTTGTCTACATGATTTTTCATTGTTTTCTTATTCTGGACCTTTAAAGTGGCTCTGTATCCAGTGCACCAGTTGTAAGACTTATACTGGAATTAAAAGCTTGTAACATGCTATGGTTGCATTCATGAAATACATCTTCTGTGCTCTGTTTCAAATTCTCATACTTTATAAATCAACATCAACAAAATTTTCAATAAAACGAAGGAAATCTCCTATCTATTCTTCATGCACAAGTGTAACTGTGATATAAGACCTGGGTACTACAGATGGAGAACCTACCGGTGGGGTGGGGGATTTGTCTTGGCCCTGGCATTCGGGGTGGGGCCGGCCATGTCCCTCTGGACACAGGGAATCGGGTCATCTCCTCAGAAGTATAGGCTGTAGTAAAAAGCAGTGCAATATAGACATGAGGATGTGAAAGCACACAGTACACACAAAGTCTGATTAGTGATAAACATAGCACAACTGTTCCTTACATTCAAGCACAGAGTAGTACCGTAACATGTCTGCTACCGGAACACACAAGGACAATTTCAAAGCAATTTTAGAGAAAGCGTAGAGTAAATGATTTGTAAACTACAGAAAACAATTTTTTTCCTTTTGAGTTTTGACCTATTTTCTGCTTTCAACACTGAGACTCTTGTATCTCTTACATGAATCTACAATTTTTGGCAGTTGAAATACTTAATGTTCTTTTCAGTGAGTTAGGGTTAAATGTAATATAATTTACATTAACTACAAACTACGCTGCCCTTTGTTCGTTTTACAAATCAGACTGGGAAAGACAACATACAACATTGAAATACAGAGAGCATGTTACCAGCTGGTATAAGTGAAAATTACAAAAACAAACCAGTTACCATAGTACGAATGGTTAGTTTAAGCAAATCTCACACATAATGAGACACAGATCAACGAACGGACACAGTGTGGATAAGACAGGAGCTGCCTGCTGAACGGAGACATTAGGGTGGATAAGATACACAGGAACTGCCTGCTGAACGGAAACATTAGGGTGGATAAGATACACGGGAGCAGCCTGCTGAACGGAGACATTAGGGTGGATAAGATACACGGGAGCTGCCTGCTGAACGGAGACATTAGGGTGGATAAGATACATGGGAGCTGCCTGCTGAACGGAGACATTAGGGTGGATAAGATACACAGAAACTGCCTGCTGAACGGAAACATTAGGGTGGATAAGATACACAGGAGCTGCCTGCTTTGATTCTGATCTTGAACTCCATCAGCTGCATTTAATTGTGATGGATATTTCTAAAGTTGAACAAATACATAGTGTACGATATAAAGTGAGTTTCACCATTTGTGTGAAGCACTATACCATCCAAAGTGTCGCTATACTATCCAAAGTGTCACTATACCATCCAACTATACCATCCAGAGTGTCACTATACCATCCAAAGTGTCACTATACCATCCAAAGTGTCACTATATCATCCAACTATACCATCCAAAGTGTCACTATACCATCCAAAGTGTCACTATACCATATAAAGTGTCACTATACCATCCAACTAGACCATCCAAAGTGTCACTATACCATCCAACTATACCATCCAAAGTGTCACTATACCATCCAACTATATCATCCAAAGTGTCACTATACCACCCAAAGTGTCACTATACCATCCAACTATACCATCCAAAATGTCACTATACCATCCAACTATACCATCCACAGTGTCACTATACCATCCAAAGTGTCACTATACCATCCAAAGTGTCACTATATCATCCAACTATACCATCCAAAGTGTCACTATATCATCCAAAGTGTCACTATACCATCCAACTATATCATCCAAAGTGTCACTATACCATCCAAAGTGTCACTATACCATCCAAAGTGTCACTTTACCATCCAAAGTGTCACTATACCATCCAACTAGACCATCCAAAGTGTCACTATACCATCCAAAGTGTCACTATACCATCCAAAGTGTCACTTTACCATCCAAAGTGTCACTATACCATCCAACTAGACCATCCAAAGTGTCACTATACCATCCAACTATACCATCCAAAGTGTCACTATACCATCCAAAGTGTCACTATACCATCCAACTATACCATCCAAAGTGTCACTATACCATCCAAAGTGTCACTATACCATCCAAAGTGTCACTATACCATATAAAGTGTCACTATACCATCCAACTATACCATCCAAAGTGTCACTATGCCAACCAACTATACCATCCAAAGTGTCACTATACCATCCAACTATACCATCCAAAGTGTCACTATATCACCCAAAGTGTCACTATACCATCCAAAGTGTCACTATGCCAACCCAGACAGAATGGGGCCTACGTCTGCCATACACAAAACACAATTTCACCTTGCATAGGGTTTTGTTTTCAAAACTACTTTTGAAAAAAAAAGGGTTGAGAATTTACAGCGTACTTGAGAATTTACAGCGTACTTATTGAGAATTTACAGGAATTTACAGCGTGCTTATTGAGAATTTACAGTGTACTTGTTGAGAATTTACAGCGTACTTGAGAATTTACAGCGTACTTGTTGAGAATTTACAGTGTACTTGTTGAGAATTGACTTGCACGTCTAACTACATAAAAGTTGTGTATCTGGTCATGTTTTCAGTTATTGGGAATTCAATATGGTTCCTATCACATGACCTATTAATATGGCGCCTCTCACATGACCTATTCATTTTACCAATGAAAACATCATCCTCTCCTTTATATTCCAGATTTAGCATACCTTACTCTATAGTCTCTATGTTGTAATATTGGTATGACCTAGTCTCTATGTTGATGTAGTGTTGATATGACCTATAGTCTCTATGTTGATGTAATATTGGTATGACCTATTCTGTAGTCTCTATGTTGATGTAATATTGGTATGACCTATTCTGTAGTCTCTATGTTGATGTAATATTGGTATGACCTATTCTGTAGTCTCTATGTTGATGTAATATTGGTATGACCTATTCTGTAGTCTCTATGTTGATGTAATATTGGTATGACCTACAGTTTCAATCCATCACTTTCTTTTATCTAATGCCTTCAAACCTACTGGAATTTGAAAATACAAACAACAAAAAATTAGAAAAATTGAGCACACATTAGATATAGGTCAAGTGTTTAAAACTAATGCTGTGTGCGGGAGATTCCACTGTGTGTGGGAATCCCTTACCTGGTGGGTGTCCCTCCCATGGGGCTTGGGGTGGCTCTGCAGCCTTGACCTGCCTCATTCTGGACTCAGCTTGCTTGTGGAGGAGAGTCCGGACTTGCTGGCTAGTGTCTGCTGCAGAAGTCTTGTCCTGCAAGCCCTGATTGTCAAAATGCAAAAGATTAAATTTACCTAACGCTAGGTCATCATTTCATGATTAACATGGGGAAACAATTCATGGTGTGGGTGTTAGTTTTATCCACAGAAATTCTCTCTGGACAAGTAAAATAATAATGAAACTACAAAAGTTGTGTTTATATTGATGAAGAGAAAATTGGAAACATTCTACATACAAAACAAAAATTTCACTTTTTAAACACTTCAAATCAATTTCATGCCAGGAGAAAAGCCGAGGAAAAGTCTGGCCCGTAAAAGTCTGCATACTACCCTATGTTTCTTGCATGAGACCTAGATGTGTTGTAAATTTACAATACTAATGGAAGCATAAAATTCTACCTGTTGTCAGCTACCAGTTAAAGTGCAGTGAGCAGAAATCAATTCGAAATTACATAAAATTATATAGATCTAATATTGGACAAAAAGATGATCAAATTATCATGCAGAAACCTTCTATTTTCGGTTTATTTGTAGCAAATGACTTAATTCTACTTATGACCTGACCTTGAATGTGATAGCCTCCAAACTGTTATTCCTGACAAAGAGTTCTTCCTAACAAAGAGTTCTTCCTGACAAAGTGTTCTTCCAAACATAACAAAGATATTTTCCTAACAAAGATACCTTCCTAACAAAGAGTTCTTCCTAACAAAGAGTTCTTCCTAAAGAGTTTCTAACAATCTATGTAACTGTCTGGATCTAGCTGTAATTAAATGAATGGTATTTGAGATAAATTCTGATAACATTGCTCAGTTTATTTTTCAGTAACAAATGACCTTGACTTATATGCATAAAATGTTATATTTTTTACCTGTTTACATTTTGCTAACTTTAAAGTCCATCAGATGGGATGTAAAAGGGTGTCCTGTGTCAAGGATCACAACCCCCCTTCCATTGTGACCCCATCCTACCCCTGGGGGCCATGATTTTAACAAACTGAAATATGTCAGAAAGCTTTCATAAAAATCTCAGCTTTTCTGACTCAGTGGTTCTTGAGAAGAAGATTTTTTAAAGATTTTCCTTATATACTTGTATGTAAAACTTTGATCCCCTATCGTGGCCCCATCATACCCCCAGGGGCCATGATTTGAACAAACTTGAATCTGCATTATGTCAGGAAGCTTTCATGTAAATCTCAGTTTTTCTGGCTCAGTGGTTCTTGAGAAGATTTTTAAAGATTTATCTTATATATTAGTATGTAAAACTTTGATCCCCTATTGTGGCCCCATCCAACCCCTGGGGGCCATGATTTCAACAAACTTGAATTTGCACTATGTCAGGAAGCTTTCATGTAAATTTCAGCTTTTCTGGCCCAGTGGTTCTTAAATGATCCCACCCTATTTTTGCATTTTTGTGATGATCTCCCCTTTGAAAGGGACATGGCCCTTCATTAGAACAAACTTGAAAGCCCTTCACCCAAGGATGCTTTGTGGCAAATTTGGTTGAAATTGGCCCAGCGGTTCTTGAGAAGTCGAAAATGTGAAAAGTTTATGACGCCGCCGCCAACAAATTTTGATCAGAAAAGGTGAGCTAAAATGGTGTTGAGATTTTCTGTAAAAATCACGTTCTTGTAAAAATTGTATAACAAGCATTGTGAGAGTATTGCATAAGCAATACATGTCCCCTTATCAATGCAGTAAAATTGAGTAATGCCGCCTGGCTTTGCTCACCAACTACAGAAAATAATTAACAGATCTGATATATATTTTCACTGATATGTTCCTTTTGCGATTAATGAGCTTGAAATGATGAATTAAAGAAGAGATTATTTACACAATCATCGACTGCCTCTATTCAGAAGTCCTAGTTTTACAGCCTTTCCATCAGAACAAGATCCCAATGAATATAAAATCGTAAAATATAAAAATCAATTTCTTTCACATCTGTCGATCAAACTCGATTTGTAGTTTGTCGCTCTGAAACAATACTGTAAGTTCAACGAATCCTTGCAAGGATAATGGAAAAAGACTGACTGACAGACAGAGGGACAAATAACGAACCGTAGGTGACTAATAATGTTTGTCGATATTTGTAAAAGTTATTGCATTGATTGCACATTATTATCTAAAAGTCTGTTTTGTATGGACAAAAAATCAGTATATTCTAAAAGAATGTGATATATAGTTAATGGACAGTCACAAGATATGTATTCAGGCTAAAGTTCTCTGTTTAGTAGGTAAGAATGGGTCAATTTGGAATGACTGATACATATTCTTAGAATAATCACTTCGTCCTGGTGTTTCAGTATGAAGTTGCATGATTTGTTTACTTTGTTTTGAATAAAATACAAGTTTACTTATGTCACAGTAATCCCCATAGATTTGTCGAAAAGCATTTACATAATTATAGTTTTAAATCAATTCAGGGGATTTTACAGTGTACAATATCACAAAGTGAATTTCCTGCTGCTTTGTCCACTTTAATGTTGCCATAGATACCAATATGACTTGGAATCCAGCAAAAGTAAACTATTTTACCTTGTTTAGCTAGAGGATAGTGCTGGCTTAAAATTTATGGATAATTGTTAAAGAAGTAGAGATGTTTTCTATATTCATCTGGCCCAGAAAATAGATGATTTCAGTAGGAGTCCAAAAATCTGGCATTCAAATAAGGAATATACAGTCCACTCCACTTATATTGAAGTCGGTTATAATGAAATATCTGTTATATTGAAGTTAAAATAAATCCCCCAGTAGCAATATTTGTGTAGTTCAGCATTGGTTATATTGAACTTTGGATATAATGAACAATTCAGGTCGGTCCCCTGGATTTCATTATATCCGGAGTAGACTGTATAAGCAAATCCAAACTACATTTAATTTGATCCAAAATTGCTTTGTATTGTATGACAGGAGCGTGAAGTTGGCATAAAATTGCCAAAAAATGCAAAATTCGATGAAAATTTTCATAAATTCAGGGGGTTTTCCTTTCAGAAAACATACAGCCCATGTGTCGAGCAAATTCATATTCAAGCACATTTTTCATCTTCTCTTAATACACAATATATATTAATTTCATTTTGCTCGATGGATGGGCACACCTTTACGTAAGCATTAATCTGGATGAAATTTAACAGTTATCAAGCTCTTTTTGAAAAAAGGCGGGAAGAACTCTTATTCGTGATGTAATAATGCTGTAAAATAAGAAATAACTTTGATTTAAGTTGAGATAGTATACTTGGCATGTGTTTAACTTATTCAAAACACAGATCAAGCTTGATTCAAGACACATTTAAATCGGAGAATTTTTTGGGGCCTTTTTATGTACACAATCGTACCTTGTTCTTTAATTTTAATTAAATAAGACACATTTGCCATTCTGATAAGCATTAGTGCATGAAAACAAAGTTCTTTATTTAACTGGCAGTGCTGTTAAAGAAGGTCCCTTAGTGATTCATATGTACATGTGTAGGGTACGTGTTTTGTGTAAGCATTAATTATCCTAATGTCATAACGCAATCTACATTAAAACACGGTTACAGC
This sequence comes from Ostrea edulis, assembly GCF_947568905.1. Taxonomy (NCBI): domain Eukaryota; kingdom Metazoa; phylum Mollusca; class Bivalvia; order Ostreida; family Ostreidae; genus Ostrea; species Ostrea edulis. The sequence continues at coordinate 13,870,287 of NC_079169.1, forward strand.
GAACATGCTAATAACGAATTCACGCTTACAGCAAACTGATTCCTAAAATATACGATGAACTCATTAGAGGTAACAAACCACGCTTATAACTTAACATTGTTGGTCTCCAGCACTTTGCTATAAGTGTGTTCTACTGTATTCCCGGTGGTCACTAACCGATCGTAAAACTATAATTACATTTATGTTCACTGACAAACACGTATACAAGCGTGTCATGACACCTGCCACAGTCGTAACACTTTAGGTTGCGATTTACATCAGACTTTTTTTTTTAAAAACTCTTCTCCCTGTTGAGATAGATTTAAAGTTCAATGTTCGAAAAAATCCAGTTACACATTTCCTCATCATTTTAAATAAATCCTTATCGATTGCAGTAATCTATGAGTTGTCACAGAAAAAATTTCAATTTTGAGTTTGACCTCTAGTGTAACACACAGGAGTTTCCTAGAATGTTAAAAGATCAATAGGATAATGTTACTGATTCTTATGAAACTTAGAATTACATATTGTAAAAATCTATCTTATAGAATTTTAAATGCCATTTTAAGCGTGCATCCTGCTCAAAAGATCAATATATATCCAAGTTTCCATCATTAAGTCAATTATATTCAAAGGACAAAAACAACACAGCAATAACAAGCTGAAATTGTTATAATTATCTCTTCTACATCTAGGCATGTAAACATATACTTTCAGCTTTACTTCATACATGGTCATGTATAATGTGGATCATTTATAAAAATCATTGATATTACACATAACAAGAAGTCAGGAGTCTGAAGGGTTCGATAACCCTCCCTTTCTTGTGCAACATATAGTTCGTGTATTCAATTTCTAAAAACCTTCGTAAAGCTCTACAGAAACATTTCACATGCAAAATTAAGATTTTGACCCCCACTCCATTACAAAAGATTAATTTATTTTCCCAGTACAGTAGTAACTTTGGATTATTCATCATTTGACTGTGTGATGCTATTTAATCACTTGCATGTACAGTGATTTAAGGTGTATCAATTGTAAATGTGATCAGTTTCATACATAAATTAACTCTTACCAAAGAAAAGGTTTTGATGTCTGAACATGTGTATAAGAGTCATTATCTTGAAAATTCTGAACTGTTTTATGTTATATATATACACATGTACACTGTTACGCAGACACATAAATTCTGAAGTGTTTTATGTTATATATATACATGTACACTGTCACGCAGACACATAAATTCTAAAGTGTTTTATGTTATATATATACATGTACACTGTCACGCAGACACAAATTCTGAAGTGTTTTATGTAATATATATACATGTACACCATCAGGCAGACACATAAATTCTGAAGTGTTTTATGTAATATATATATACATGTACACTGTCACGCAGACACATAAATTCTGAAGTGTTTTATGTAATATATATATACATGTACACTGTCACGCAGACACATAAATTCTGAAGTGTTTTATGTAATATATATACATGTACACTGTCACGCAGACACATAGCAACAGACACACCCTCTCTCCCTTTGACAATGTACTTTTTTCATTATTACATGTACGTTCTATGTATTGGATGGTCTTCCTTCTTTTTTAAGGATATAATGGAATTAGGTTTGTTTCAGTTGTTTATTCTTCTTGGTTGCTTTTCAACAATTTTTAGACATTGCAAAGTCAATTTACAATTCTGCAGTTCCATCCCCTTTGAAAATTGATTTTTCCTGCCGTGATATACTATGTTTATTTTTGTTATATATATTCAGAATATTTTTATTTGCATTCCTTTTAATATATACATGTAATGCCAAATAAAAACCCAAAAGGCATTTAAAACAAGATTGATTGTATAGTGTTTAACGTCCCACTTGAAAAATTTTCACTCATAGGGAGACATCACCATTGCCAGTGAAGGGCCGCAAAATTTCGGCCTATGCTCGGTACTTACGGCCTTTGAGCAGGGAAGGATCTTTATAATGCCACACCTGCTGTGACACAGGAACTCCCCATTTAGTCACCTCTTATGACAAGCAAGGGGTACCGAGGACATATTCTAAACCGGATCCCCATGGGACCATTTTAAACAAAATGTGTTTGTGATACACTGATGCCCTTGTACAGCAGCAAAGTAATTCTGGTGCCCAAAGAAAAAATACACGTGTGAAATATGAAAGGCCCATCACCAAATGTTCAAAAGTTATGGCCAAGGTGAGAGTTTTTCAATAGTGGGTCAGACTTCAAGGTCAAGAACTTTGGTACCTATAGCAAGGTCAATGGAAAGGTCTTGTCATAATACACATGTGAAATATGAAAGTCCTATCATCATCCATTTATAAGTTATGACTAAGGTTAAATTTTCGCGGACAAGACACACCAAAAACTATAATATGCTCCTGAATCTCCATTTACGGTGGCATAAAAATCATAATTTATTGCCTTTACCTTTATTTTGGTTGATTGACATTTCTTAACGCATTAATTTGCCTGCACATGTAGTTGTGCGTACAAAAGAAGAATAACTCTAATGAAGATTATTTGAATTCAATGTCAAATAATCCAGCTTAATTGACCGAAGTTCTTTGCGTATATTACTTTGTGTTATCGCCTTGGTGGCTTTACTGTGTCACATCTGTGGTATGACTTATTCATATAACACATAACCAAACAGCCCAATACCTACCTCTTATGTTTCCGCCTAAGAACAGACCGGTCATGTTTTTCCCCATCCAACCTTTCCAATTTTCAAAATAAAGAATAAATTAAAAAAAATAGGGCAATGACAAGCCATTGCCAGCCTTACTAAGTAATCTGCTGCCAGTTTACATTTTTCAGAATCGAGGTCAGAGAGGAGACTCTCGTGCAGTGGGAGCGGATGCCACAACTCCTTTTCAACGGGACTCAAACCAGACAACAGTGCAACCGTGAGCTTGACTGACCCTGTACAACTGTTTGGCCCAATTTTTGTGCAACATCCATCACTTTTTCCTTCCTTATTCATGTCGCATTGTTACTTAATCAGGGCAGGTCTGGGAGGGGGGGGGGGGATATAATAAAGGAAAGTGTCCGTCCAATCTGGCCTATTGTTCCCTGCCCATCTGTCATACAAAGGCAGAGGGACTAATGTGGCTCATATGAGCAAGTACTGGCTCATATGAAGTAGTAAGATGTGTATAGTGGCTCACGTGAAAAAGTTTTGATGCAAGTTAATTGGGGCACACAGGACTGCAGTCTTGGTGTCCTCTCCACCTCCTTAACTGGGAGGGGAGACCCCAGTTCCGGAATACCAGGGGGAGGTACTGGTATGACTCACCGGGGGTGTGTGTGTGTGTGTGTGTGTGTGTGTGTGTGCAATTTGGTGGAACAGGGTAAAGCAGATCGGGCAGATCCGTTTTCGGACCCTAGATGTCGCAGTCTGGGACGTCGGCTCTAGTGCTCACACGAGGCCACAGGTTTGCCCCAATACCTATGGTTGGTACTCCGGATATCCCTCTAGACCTGCTGTCTGCAATTTTTTTATTCTTTTACATGTAACATGCGGCCGTAGCTGCCAATTCACCGTGTGTTGTACCATGTCCATTTCAGTTCTAATTCTATCATGTTTATGAAATCTGTCTGTTTATTCTAATAATTAAAATATAGTAAACTCAGTATGTGTTCTCTATTAAGCTAAAAGGTCAATAGGCCAAGAGTGGGCACCCGATATGGTTAGATGTAGGCTACCACCAGAGTGTTCAATTAATTAATTTTAAATATTCAATATTCTTGACGTGTGAAAGCACACCTCATCGAGTCATTGTTTTCTTCCTTCATATTGCAATGCACTTCCAATTAACTCAATCAGATAAACAACACCACTAACTCCCACCATGCAGGGCCAGCATGGCAACCATTTTGCTTGTTTACGTGCATGCTAGGAGCAGCTTGGAGCACGCACAACATTCCTAGACCACTCATAGAGTTCTCATTAATATTGGTTGTAAATCGCAAGTCGCAACTTTTAGTGACACGGTCGTACATGCTATGTTCAAGTTTATGTTTACAGTCTACTATTGGTTAGTGGAACAGCCACCTGATCCTTGTTCACATAGAAAAAATTTGGGGCATTAGCTTTCTATAAGCATAATATCTTCATAAATTTTGCAACACTTTTGGGTGTTATTTACAATACAAGAAGCTAATGGGCTACATCGCTCACCTGAGTCACATTGGTCCATATTTATAGATTTTCCCTACATATTCGCATGTAAAACTTTGATCCCCTTTTATGGTCCCATTCCACCCTTGGGGTTATGATTTTAATAAATTTGAATCTGCACTATGTGAGGAAGCTTCCATGTAAATTTGAACTTTTCTATCCCAGTGGTTCCTTAGAAGATTTTTAAATCACCCCCACCAAATTTAGCATTTTTGTAATTATCTCCCCTTTAAAGAGGGCATGGTCCTTCATTTGAAAAAAAAATAAATTGAATCCCCGTCGCCCAAGGATGATTTGTGTCAAGTTTGGCTGAAACTGGCCAATTGGTTCTGAAGATCAAAATGTGAAAAGTTTACGACGACAACAATGCCGACGACAGACAACGGAAAGTTTTGATCAGAAAAGCTCACTCGAACTTTCAGATCAGGCGAGCTAAAAAAGAAGAAGCTTGAAATTTCCTAACGATCATTTATTACTTTTTAGAAGCAATTTTATTGGCTGAAAAAAAAAGGGTCACTTTGATGTAACCTGGATATTCTTAGAGCCTTGTGTAGTGAGCTACAGGAGCGGATCAAAGTATCTAATTTCAATTAGACTGATCACTTCAAAAAACGTCATTTTGTCAGAAAAGACCAGTAAACTGCTCTTAAATTCAGTGTCAAAAACATCAAACCAGCCTACAAGAGGCCAGCGGCAAATATTACAAGAGGCCAGCGGCAAATATTACAAGAGGCCAAAGGCAAATATTGGGATTGAATCATGAAAATGGTGTGAATGTCCAGTTAATGATGCAGACAAAAATTTGAAAATATTTTTCTTTCATACATTTCAAAAACATCTCTTGGAACACAAAATATCCATACATTCCGTTGTCACTGGGGGATTTTTAATAACTGACAGTGGATAAACAAATTAACCACAGAGGTAAAACCACACAGAAGTGCAGTTGTAAATCAGTCATAAAACGGTTTCTTCTCTTTTTAAAAACATTTGATAAATGACATCAGAATTCAGAGTTACTCCTGAAATCTGTTAATATCTTCACGAGGACATAGGTATCTAAGGTTACTACCGATACGCATGTTGGTTAAGTATGATGCAGGTTAGATATATTTCTAGTGTGAGAATACAGCTGCTATTTATGTTAACAGGAAGCATGTGCAAACTAAATCTGTGACCTTTTCACACCTGAAGCTGCTATGGATGCTGGTACCTTCATGTGTCTTCAGTACTCATGCAAGATGTACAAAGACAAATGAAGATGGGTTCTGGTAAGTCTGCAATCAATGTTTCCAAAAAGTAGCACCAAGGATCAAAATGTATATTGTGGTTATAGTTTTGGAGGTTTAAATCACAAACGAGATGATCTATTTACTAAGTAAAGCCTACCCCTGCATGCCATGATGGAGACAAATAATTAAATAGTTTTAGTCATGTCTGCATTCCATTTACTATCAAAACATTGATGATGAGCATGCCATAAAAAAAAAAAAAAATCACAAAATCAATTTTTAAAAACTTTCAAAATATATAAATAAAATGTGCTATGTTGGGATTAGAGCTGCCACATGCAAGTCTTCACCCGATCATGAACAGAAGACACTCCCATTGTTTAAGACTTACCAAATAAGGATGTTTAATAGAGGAAAACATTCCAGAGAAAGGGAAAAGTGCATGACGTCTACTGGCAGCAGCGTACATCTGCTGTAACTATGGCAACAAAAAAAGGTCAGAGGTCAGCAATTAACAACTACCATCAACTCAAAAGAGATCAAGTATAAGCCAGTGAGTAAACAAACTAAAATAATGCTGTGAATTCTACAACATCAATATTGTGAACTTTGTCATCAAAACGATCTTGTCCAACACGGTTCTTCTTTTATAAACATTTTCCCCTCTCTGTTAATTTTGTAAGCTACAATTTTTTGGGGCGTGAGACAAGATCATTTTTTTCTCTCTCTTTAAACATAGAAAATGTTAAAGACTTAATCAGGCTTGAACTATCTATGTTCACACAAGTGGTTTTCAGTAGTTTGCTATTTTCAGTAGTTCGCTAACCAGTCTTTGTGAAATACAGCAATTTCATAACAGTTCTTCTTCTCACAGTTACACTCGAGATAAAATTGAAGTCTTATGTAACTCACATACAATTTCAGAAATATTGTGACTTTTTGTACAATTTCAAACACCACAAGTAATCTCCAGAGTTTTTCATTACTTGCAATGGAAATTTTCAAAATTACCCAACATCACAAGAATTCGACTTGTATGAAAGACCACTTGTGTGAAGAGATATTATTGCTGCAATTCGCGAATAAAATTTACATTTTTAATGTTCAATTAATCATTCCACAAACAATGTGTATGAAGTTCCTTCTTCATCAATAATATTGGCATGCAGAGCTGATATGCAGTACTACTAGATATACACACTATAATTGGGTCATTTCCATTCACAGAACACGGGCATATCGGGAAATTCTCCACATTAAAACAATGAAAAGAACAAGTCCACAGGACAACCACGTCCATATCATGCAACATTACAAGAAGTCAATTTCAGCTATCATGCTTTGATTTTTTTTCACAATCAATGTACACAGTTAACTTCATAGCTTTTCAATTTACTACCGAAAAGAATGACAGATGCTTTCCACAAAATGGTAAAAACAATACCATGAATTTTAGATGCAAATTGCAGCAACTAACATCTCTGAGAGTCACAATACAAAAAATGGTAAGAATTTCATTGCAAACCTCATCATCTCATTTGAAACTTTTTTTTCTTAATCAAAAAGAAGTACACATACTGGGTACAATTTAGCCTCAAAGTCTACTATATTTTACTTAATATATCAATGTACAACTGTCTGAAATGTATATCTATAGAAAATGCAGACACCTGATCATAAGATATGTTAAAATTGAGTAACTTTTCTGAATTTTTTTTTTTTGAATTTTGATGAATAAAAGCACATATAATTGCCTTTATGAGATTAAAATCTTTGAGAACAAGATTTGTATTGTAATTATTACAGTATTTTTCAAAATCATATATTAAGACCTAAGCACTCCCCCCCCCCCCCCCCCCCCCCCCCCCAAAAAAACCCATAATAGCAGACAATGAATTACTTCATTTCAAACACCTTCCATTTATAAATATAATTAAAAAATTTCACATGAATTTCTGTATTTTTGAGGCCAAATTAGCTCCTCAACAAGTGTAGTTCTTTTTCTCAAACTTGTTAGCACAAAGAATAAAGTATGAGGTTTACAATAAAAAAAATGTAAAGCTACAATAAAGCTGGGGGTTACTGAGCTTCTGTGCTTAGAGTTGATCCTTTGTTTTAATTGTTAAAATCAGATGTTAGTGTGCAATAGAAAAGCCTTCCAGTACCTCTCAAAAAAAAAAGGTCATATTAAATCATAACTAGAAAACCAACTACAAAGAAAACCCACCTCAAAACACTTCTTAAAAATGATTTGAAGCCAGTATTATTAATTTTGTCTTAAATCCCACCAATATTTTCATCAAACAAGGTGTGTTTATGAAACCCTATGCTCATAATACAGTCAAGCTCAATTGTGGCAGATAAAACTTTAATCTTTATTAGACATCAAATTAATTCTTATATATCAAAGTCCTCTCGATTACAGTGTAAGAAGTGATAAACAATTTTAAGTTTTTGTTAAGTGGGTAGAAGGCCAATGTGTAAAGTTTTTCAAATTTGGATGCCTTTGGAAAAAAGAGAGGCTTTCTCACAAGGATTACACCCACTAAATTTCATAAGACTATGTGTAGAAAATGCTGTATACAAAATTTCATTACAAAAACACATGCAGGACATGTCAAATGAAAAAATGATTTTGAACGTCAGCCTCCTAGCTCTGCATGGGAAATTTTGATTAATTCTGAATCAAGAAAAACTTGATGATGAATATAAATTTGTGATCTGTCACAAAGCAATCATTATCATATTCCACAGCATGATGTCTGCATAACAAGGAAATTGACTATAAAATACACACCATTTCAAAATCATTTCCATTTATGTCTAAAACAAGCTTGATTGATGGGGATAACAGACTGAACAGGTAGATTTTATAGGGTTGACAAAAACTTGGGTATTCCATTTGAAAATCAAAAGCATTGTTAATTTTTTTTTTTCATAACTGGGTCAATAGGTCATTGTCCCAAGAATTTCATTTGTGGCAGTTGGAAAGGATTACACACATTAAACAAATGTTGAAGAGGTATAACCAGTGTTCAATTTTTTGTCACAGACACAGGGCAAAAATTATACATCTTAGCTTACATATTCAACTTTGGGGGCATAAAATAATGTGTTTAACAACTTAACTGCAACCTGTGTCGTGCAAATCTGAAGCTCATTGTACTCTTCATTTTAACGATATCCGATAAAAACAGGATACAGTGTATAACATACAGGAAATTTTACCTAGTAAATAGAAATAAAATGTAGAACCTTCATGCAGCTAATTCTATACAGTCTGAACTTTTCATGCATTTAAAACTTACAGCAGATTGTTCCCTGGGCTGCTCCATACCAGGATGTAAGGGTTGTCCATAGACATCAGGTCTCGTTAGAGGTTGTGAAGTGGGCGGACCTGGTGGTCTAAATGGAAGTCTCATGCCTGGCTGCCCTGCCATTCTGTAAATATCAGGTGCTGTACTCTGTAATGGCTGCCCCATAGAGCCTGGCACAGAACTGGATGGATAAGGAGGCCGGAGATGATCGCCCATCCCTGAATACATGTCCCCAGGCTGTCTTCCCCCCATGTCTGGAGCCTGGACATCTCCTGTGGGTCGTGGGCCGGGAGTGTGGGGAGGAAAGGCGTAAGGATCCTCTGTGTGAGTTGTCTGGGTGGCTGGCAAGGAGGCCTGCCGGGAAAATGGAGGTCTTGGCACCCCTTGTGGGGGAACCATTCCTGGCCTTTGGGTGTGAGGTGGTGGTCCATAGGGATCAAATGGCTGACCTGGAACTGGGACATGGCTGGGGTTTATTCCCTCCATTGGAGTGGCTGGTGGGTTTTCGTAAGGATCTGACTCCTGGGCCTGTCCTGGCCACTGAAGTTTTGAAGGGGACTTCTGAGGGGTTTGTGGTCCTGACAGTGGAGTTGAGGGAGGCTTAGCATAAGGATCTTGAGTATAGGGATCCATTCCTCCTGATGCAGTCCGGACCATGGGAAGTCTAGGTGGCCCACCTAGGGGATGACGAATTCCATGTGGTGCCATTACTGCAAGATGATTCACTTTACAGAGTTAAAATAATTTTCCATAAAATATCAATGAATCATAGTAAATTACTCAATCCAAAATCCAAATTCTGAAAATTTGGAGATTTTTCAATTTTTTTTTTGCAAACTTTTAGTCATAAGCCAGAGTTGCTTTGTAGACACATGTGTACTTTTGTGTAGCTTACCAGGATTAAAGGGATCACCATGCGGCCCTATCATTCTGTGATCCTGTGGGGTGGTTGGGTGACTCATAGGGCTATTGGGCAGACTACCTGGCATCTGACCCGGGGAATGGCCTGTCAATTAAAGACAAACTTTACAAATTCAGACATATCCTTAAATCATTCTCAGTTAGAAAGATGTGCTCATGCTAAGTGCTCATGCTTTAAGGAGATACATGTACTGTACAAAAGATTCTCAGTCAAAAATTCAAAGGACCTTGATAAAACTTCAAACGATCGAGAGTTTGAGAGATTGAAAGTTGGGTTGAATCCGGAAATCATGGTTCAGATTTTATAGTAAACAGATTGCATATTTACAACATCCTTGAACTGTTTTGACACATTCATATTTTTCAGGTAATATTGACTTGATTTCAACAATACAGAACTTTATCTTACATACTTAGATTTCTAAAAGTTTGTGTACTTCTTCTCTATATAAGGTAAAAGCAGAAATAATCCTATGTCTGATTGATGGTGTGTGTACACTCACACTTTGAGAGATCAAGAGTGCTTGGTTGGTTGAATTATCTCATGCCCTGCTCGAGAATTTTTCACTCATATGGAGACATCACCATTGCAAATGAAACGCTACAAATATTAGGCCTATGCTCAGCACTTACGGCCCTAGAGCAGGGAGGGATCTTTATCGCGTCGCACCTGCTGTGACACGAGGCCTTGGTTCCCCCCCCCCCCTCACCCCGATCTATTCGAAGGACTGTCCCATTTAGTTGCCTCTTACGTCATGCAAGGGGTACTGAGGACCAATTCTAACCCGGATCCCCTACAGGAGATAGATCAAGAGTGAAAAACAATGAAATATATTTTATGGGACCCAAATTATACTCAATTCATTTTTCAATGTGTATGTCCAGGAAACCAAACTTGTGACAAAGTAAACTAGAACGGTTTTAATGGGACTACTACAGTGTACCCCCGACCCCCCACTTCCCAAACTTCATTTGCATGAGGTATAAAATGCTCTCAATCTTCATAAATCTACATGTACATGTATGTGAAACCTAATCTAAAATCAATAAAATAAGAAAATCACTCCACAACAGAAATACCTTCAGGCGTGGTCATTATTGAGGGATTACTTGGTACTCGGTTCGTGGGACTCAGACCAACTGGAGATCCCATATCTGAAATATAATTGAATTTAGCACCAACTTCCTGTGTAGAATATGGCAGAAATTTTCTTTTTCTGTTACATTGTCTATAGTTTAGATATTTTCTGTTACATTGTCTATGGTTTAGACATTTTATGTTACATTGTATATGGTTTAGACATTTTCAGTTTACATTGTCTATGGTTTAGACATTCTGTTACATTGTCTATGGTTTAGACATTCTGTTACATTGTCTATGGTTTAGACATTTTCTGTTTACATTGTCTATAGTTTAGACATTTTCTGTTACATTGTCTGTGGTTTAGACATTCTGCTACATTGTCTATAGTTTAGACATTTTCTGTTACATTGTATATGGTTTAGACATTTTCTGTTACATTGTCTATGGTTTAGACATTCTCTGTTGGCTTAGACATTTTCTGTTGGTTTGGACATTTTCTGCTACATTGTCTATGGTTTAGACATTTTCTGTTGGTTTAGACATTTTCTGTTACATTGTCTATGGTTTAGACATTTTCTGTTGGTTTAGACATTTTCTGTTGGTTTAGACATTCT
>NC_079169.1:13884143-13889143 GCF_947568905.1 Ostrea edulis
AACTGAAAAGTGTATCGCTTCCAGTTTTTCAAAAACATATACACTGTTTGTAAAATTCAGTATTATTGTTTCAATGTTTGACTCATTGCTTTGACAAACAAGTTAAAAACTGACAATATATCTCACCAAATAGGGTTGCTTTTCATCAGATGACAACTCTCGCCATGCTTTGGCAATTTTCTTCACTCTCTCAGACCAATCTGTAACAAACAAACAAAAATTAACATCAATGTTTTTCAATTTTTGGCATTTCTTTTTCTCCACATAAATGTACAAGAATTTCTATTTAGAGCAGATTTTTCTTCTAAATTTTTCCAACATATCTTTCTCTCTTGAACAAGGCGTGGCTGTGAAATACTAAGTACCTCGCTGTGAATGTCCTACATATATAGAAGGGACAAAAATCTAGCATCCTTTTGTTTTATCTTGTGATATACTACTTGGGCTGGGTATTGTCAGGAAATTTCATATTGCGGTATACAGCAATATTTTTAATTGTATCATGATAGTATTGCAATGTTTTCAATAAGAATTAAACTGATTTTTCCTTTTTAAGTAAGAAAATATATGGACTTTTGCGTTCCAGATACTGGAACATGTTTGTGAGTTTGATGTACGTTTTGAAATCCATGATGGGAGTTGTCAACGAATCACAATGGATATTATTGTTCGGCCATATACACTAAAACCTGGTATTGGTATATCACGTGATTTCACACCCCCACACCCCAAATTGTTTCTTGACCAGCAATATTTGACACATTGTACCTGGGTACTGTTGTTTAAGTTCAGGGTGCCTTAGGTTACAGTACAACACAGCAGAAATAGTGGCATGCTCTCCCAGGTCTTCGTCACACTCCCATTTCAGCATGTTACGGCGACTTGTTGTGGTCCCCCCACCCTCCTCCTCCGTGCCCACCTGCTGCCAGGAAGGCTGTTCCCCTCGCACGCCACTGAAACACAGTCACATTCCATTATCCAAAGTTTTTACATCTGAACACAACTGAAATACTAAATAGTCATGCAGTTCCTAAAAAATTACACAAACAAAATATAACCACATAAGCTAACCTTGCACATTTTAAGAATAGTTCTTTTACATGGTGACAACTAATGCTATGGTTAAAATATTGTTAAATTATTATAAGCAATTACAATGTAGGTTTAAATAATATACAAATATATTTAATTTGCCTTGTACAGTAAGTTATTCTTGTAAGCTTTCTGACCATCATAGTATGAAACTATTTCAAAACCATCAATTCAAATTATTGAACAGCAGCCTCCTTTGGATCCGAGATGTCAGCTACACTTTACCTGTAGTCTGGTCCATAAGGAAGCTGGGTCATTCCTGGTGGCATCTGTCCAGGGTGCGGTGGCATATGGGGTGGTAGACGTGGGACATTGGGACCACCCACAGGGAACTGGGGACCACCTGCTGAAATCATTGCAATACACGTAATTACGAAGCTAAGTGAAAGAACAGCAAGCCAAATCGCTAATTTACATTGTTATTCTGTAGCTGCACACAAAGAATAAAAGCTGAAAATGATTTATATAGCAGTTTTTATGGACTATTTTCTTTATGATTTGCAGTCTTCAAAATAACTCAGTAGCCTGACACCAGGGGCCCACTAAGCAGGAAGTTTTTATGGCCTAGTTTCTTTATGGTTTGTAATACACATGTATCTGATAAATCACCTTGACTGGGATTTCCTTCTGGTTGTAGAACACCATTGAATATGTCATCCACTGTCTGTCCATCTATCTGTGTCAAATCTAGAGAACAAAATGGATCAAATCTTTACCGACCCGTAATACAACCATTTCTGGGGATAAGAGGATTTAATCTAAACTGCAACAAAGTACATGTATATAATTCACAGTAAAGAGTGTACTATTCAACTGTTCTACCCCAAAGTTTAACAATTTCCCATTTTCCCTACAAGAGACAAAAAACATCTAAGGGCTATTCCAGAAAAAAATACATGGGGGGCCGGGAGGCACCTTTTGTATATACCAAGCACCCATAAAAAAAAATAAAAAATTACCCCATGACCCATCAAATTGATAAACTCATTTTACAATGACCCATCTAATTAAAAAAAAAAACTAACCAGACCCTTCACAAAAATATTTTTAAAAATGAAAACGGTACAAATCTCGTGAGGTTTTCGGGACAAACAATGTTTGAAACATTCTAGTCAATGACGCAGTAATGCCTGTGCGACATTGTATCACAGTAGTTCTGAAGAAATGATGTCACATCAACAATCAAAGGCATCTATGGCGGGAATGTTGGAAAGATTGGGAGTCCAAACGATGCTATTATCATGAAATGGGTATGGATATGTTTTTCCATGAATCGTTCGTCTTCTAATGGAGCCCGCGCCCGGAGGCCTCTATATCACCATCACACCGACTGATAAATATAACGCATCGGTACCCTCGTATAAATCAACTAAGGTTTGCCTATTTTTATTAGAAAACGGAATACCTATTGGTTTCAAAATATTCCCAAAATCGATGCACTGTAAACTGTAATAATCTACAGAACAGAGTTCGCCGCCATCACGTCCAAAGGGACCCTACAAAACGCACTTCTAATTTGAAGAGTGCCTTAATGGAAAGTTATGCGCTGCAAAGAGCGACAACTCGAATAGTTCTATGTTACTTCTGATTTCGAAAGCAGCATTTCGAAAGCACGTTTTCAATTTTCCCTCCGACGTTTTGTAACCAACACGACAAGAGGGACAATGAAAATATTCTGAAAACTCAATACCCACGTGGCACAAAATAAAACAATAGAAACTACCCACTACCCATAATAAATATTTTTTTAACAGTCCAACCACGGACCAAATAAAATATGAAAAAATACGACCACCCACACAAAAAAATATCATTTGCCGCCCGACCCCCCCATTTGATCATTTCTGGAACAGCCCTAACACAACAATCCCTCAACTGTAACTAAAGTTACAGAGAACCCCAATTTCATATACAAATACATGTAAAGTATTTAATCTAGATGCTGTCATAAGACAGTAATACCCACACGCAAGTGTTTGCCTTTAAATATAATCTCCGTTGAACTTGTGTAACTAGTAAAGAAGCCACAACAGCTAACACACATGTATCCTATACCATATACATGTATATTCTTCCTGCATCTGTCAAGATGCATTGAGTATTCTGTTGGACAAGTGCTCTGGGGCATCCGAAACCCCATTTAATAATTGCTGAAATATATTGAAAACAATTGAGGTCCTGACCCCTAAACCGTATATATTCATTGTGCACATATCAAGATGCATGGTGTATTCTGATGGGACCGTGTCCGGGGGGGGGGGGGGGGGGGTCATTCCAACCCCCATTACTTTTTTGATTGTTTAAAATGGTTGAGATTCCAACCCTTAAAGCAAATATATTCTTGTTGCACATGACACAATGCACTGAGCACCAGGATTTTGGTTCGTTTTTCAACCCCCACTTGGGGCCCCAGGATGGAAATAAAAAGTCTGAAACCTTATTGCACATCTATAGGACACCACCAATTACTTTTCAAAAGATAATTTGGCTACTGTGTAAAATGTCAGAGGAGTTCAGGGAACCAGGTTTGTTTTGAAAAACCATCTTTTTCTTTTACCCTACCCCCAGGGTAAAATTGAAAATTCCAAAACCTTATTGCACATCTAGAGGACAACACCTATCATATGCATAAAGACTAACTGATTACTATTTGAAACAAGAGGTACTGTGAGCAATGCTCACTAAGAATACCCCCCGCTTACCCCAATCTCCCAAAGGGTATAGGTAAAACTTCAGTATTATGATCCAAAAGGTATCTAGGAACACAGCATCTCCATGCGATGAAAAAAGCCATTAAAGAATTTAAATGGAAACCATATTGCTACTTCGATGTCCAGTGCGCATGACCTTTGACCTTTTGACCCCAAAATTGATAGGGAACATCTTCATCCCATGGGTAGTCCATATGTATGATATGGTGACTGTAGGTGGAAAGGATAATGCTTTAGAGCCTGGAAACCATATTGCTACTTCGATGTCCAGTGCGCTTGACCTTTGACCTTTTGACCCCAAAATCAATAGGGAACATCTTCATCCCATGGGTAGTCCATATGTATGATATGGTGACTGTAGGTGGAAAGGATAATGCTTTAGAGCCCGGAAACCATATTGCTACCTCAATGTCCAGTGCGCTTGACCTTTGACCTTTTGACCCCAAAATCAATAGGGAACATCTTCATCCCATGGGTAGTCCATATGTATGATATGGTGACTGTAGGTGGAAAGGATAACGCTTTAGAGCCCGGAAACCATATTGCTACTTCAATGTCCAGTGCGCTTGACCTTTGACCTTTTGACCCCAAAATCGATAGGGAACATCTTCATCCCATGGGTAGTCCATATATATGATATGGTGAAGGTAGGTGGAAAGGATAATGCTTTAGAGTCCAGAAACCATTGCGTCTACAGACGGACGGACAGACAGACGGACAACCCGATTCCAGTATAACCCCCCCCCCCCCCACAACTTGTTGCGGGGGGTATAATAAAAGAGGAGCTTGAGGAAGAAGAGATTGTGACGGACGGACCAGGGTAACAACATACACAAACTTTCTTTAGATAATCACGATACTACAGGACCTACTGTTCCTTTGGACTTTGTTTTCTACGCTACATGTTAACACAGTACATGTACAGTAGTAAGCATCAATGAATTTCTTTCTGCCTGAGCTACAGTTTATTTACTGACCTACTGTTCCTTTGGACTTTGTTTTCTACGCTACATGTTAACATAGTACATGTACAGTAGTAACGATCAATGAATTTCTTTCTGCCTGAGCTACAGTTTATTTACTGACCGTCCGGTAGCATTTTATCCACGTCAATAGTCGTCTCCACATCAGACAAAATGTCCGGGAGTTCACTATTGGCTGCTGCTGTGGTCTGGCTAGAAGCAGGCTGCTCCTCAG
>NC_079169.1:13891643-13911643 GCF_947568905.1 Ostrea edulis
GTACAGAATATACAAGTACAATTTCCTACATGTATGTTCTTTTGTCATTGTAGATTGATTTTGTACAGAATATACATGTACAATTTACTATGTTCTTTTGTCATTATTTTGTACAGAATGTACATGTACAATTTACTATGTTCTTTTGTCATTGTAGATTGATTTTGTACAGAATGTACATGTACAATTTACTATGTTCTTTTGTCATTATTTATTTTGTACAGAATATACATGTACAATTTACTATGTTCTTTTGTCATTGTAGATTGATTTTGTACAGAATATACATGTACAATTTACTATGATTGTTCTTTTGTCATTATTTATTTTGTACAGAATATACATGTACAATTTACTATGTTCTTTTGTCATTGTAGATTGATTTTGTACAGAATATATATGTTTAGTACAGTAACCCACACCTCTGAGAGCACTTCTATACCTACACATGTGTGAATATCATTTCATAAAGTACTTGTGTTCCTTTGAGTTTAATAAATAAGAACATGAATATTTATTATTTCCGAACTTAATCATACAATGACATATGAAATGCTGTAAGATTTGTTGTGCAAGTACTTGTGGGTACTGAACTTGGTGGTCATGTGTTAAAATTCAGCAGGGCATTTAAACATTTAATCTCCTACTGTTTTCATTTAAAGATATCCTTTACTGCAAATTTCAATTATTAGTACAGTGAAAGTTCTCTAAACCAGCCGGCTCTTGGACCGACAAAAAACGGCCGGTTTGGAGGGATGGCCGGTTAACCGAGAATTTAGCATTTAGAGACATTTTATCTCAATATTCACAAAGTAGGAACTGTTTCCTTTCTTTTGGTGATCTATGATCAATTATCGGCGGCGATCAAATTAGTCCGCTTGTTCCTAAAGGTACATGTAATTGTACATGTGTAATTAACAAGAAATATTATCATCGAAATCATTTAATTTTAAACTGAAAATCTATAACAGGATTCCGATACATGAAGAAAACACAGAGGCATATTGGAATTCCTCTTACCTATAAAAACTCTGTAAATACATGTACATGCATCACTTATATCATTAACAAATTTGTTTTGACGTTTTTAAAAGTACAGTAGTAGATATGAAATTTTAATTTGTATATTTCTTAGGAGTTTAAGTCTATGGAAACCAAGAAAATTAATTTATCTTTTTATAATTATCATTAACAGGTCATGGGTTTGTTTTCTTTATCAACTACCGCTTCTATCCATCCGATAGAATGGTGCAACAACATGGTGTTTGATACTGTATTCACTCAACATGTTACTAACTGTTTCTTACATTTTGTACAGAATTTGGAAGGGTCACTTGGGTTAGGGCTGTTCCAGAAATGATCAAATGGGGGGGTTGGGCGGCAAACGATATTTTTTTGTGTGGGTGGTCGTATTTTTTCAGATTTTAATTGGTCCGTGGTTGGACTGTTAAAATCAAAGGCCTGAAGGGCCTGAGAGTCGACTCGCTCCTCATTGTCAACTGGAATAGGTAATCTTGAAGGAGCAAGATAGTTGTAATCAAGGATGACGAACATCGTGTGTGTGAATTCGCATATGCACGCTTCTTTTAGCAGGATTTAAACTTTAATGCATCATGCCTGTGTAAAGTGACTAAATTTGACTAAGTCATGACCACTGCCATTTAAATTACATGTACATATCCAACATGGATGTAAAGAGTCATTGCTAACAGATGATTGTGCTAAACAATCCATGATGTACAAATGCTAAGAATTGGAGGAAATTCATTATGTAGTCATATAGTACTTTATATCACAACAGAAAACCCTCAAATAAGCACCACAGTGGTTGTAAGAAGATGCCATCCAACAAAAAAGTTTAGCAAATCAATTTCTTGAGCTTAAACTTTAGTCAATGTTACAATGACTATGCAGTTGACATCTGTAAGAAACATCGCTGTTTTTACTGCACTGACTATCCGTGCACATTTTGAGAGTTTATTCATCAACTAGTCATAAAATGCTACCATCAAAACAATAAAGAAAACAAGAAATGTTTGTCAAACAATTCAAACAATACAAACATACAACAATACCCCCACTCCCAACGTGGTGCAGAATTGTAAACGGTTATACACATGCATCATTTTATTGAAAGTAGTACCAAACCAATGCAAGTCAAGATGTTGAGTGAACAATATCTTCCTATGTCCAGAATGGACTGACCCTTGGCCTTTGACCATGTGACCTAAAATAGATAGGAGTCATCTATTCCATATGATGTACCAGTGTACCAAGTTTGGTGTCAATCAAGCTACTGATTCTTGAAATATATGAGACAATACATATTACTATGTCCATTTTGACCCTTGATCTTTAACCATGTGACCTCAAAATTCATAGGGGTCATCTACTTCTTAAGATGTACCAGTGTTCCAAGTTTGATGTCTGTCAAGCAAAGGGTTCTTGAGATATTGAGTGGATAGTATATTCCTATGTCCGTTTTGACCCTTGACCTTTAACCATATGAGATTAGAATCATAAGGGGTCATCTACTCCTTAGGATGTACCAGTGTACCAAGTTTGATGTCTGTCAAGCAAAGGGTCCTCAAGATATTGAATGGACAGTATATTCCTATGTCCAGAGTGGACTGACTTTTTACCTTTTGACCTAAAAATCAATAAGGGTTCTCTTCTACTCATAACCAACCAACATTTGAAATATCATAACGAACAAGTGAATGGTTCCCAAGATATTAAGCGAACATGTTGTCTGCCAACCGACAAGTGCAAAGCAATCCCCCCCCCCCCTTTCTTCTTTGAAAGGGGGCATAAGTAATTGCTTACAGAATCTCATATATATAGTCATATGAATTTAGAAATATGGCTGAAATGAGTTTCTGTACTTCGAAAAAACGTAAATACTGACTATTACAATGACATTAATGGGCTTCCATAATTCTAGAAAAAACTACAATCGGAATATGCTTATTAATTTACTCTCGTATTTAACCAAATATAATATGCACTTTTTAATTTTTTTTTATGTGAAGGGACACATTATACATACCACTAAAGGTTTTTGACTCATTTTGTTTTAGTCAATGCAGTGCGCACTTGTAATTTTTCGCCGCATTGTTTACCTATCAAAAAGCGTAAAATTGTTTTTAAAAAAATTATCTTACACCCTGTAACTATAAATCATTATGAAACAGCCAATTAAAATTCATCATCGTGCAATTTCTAAAACTGCCATGATATTATGATACCGTGATTAGCACATGTTTTGTGTACACGTCCTTTGTCACTTGATTTTGTCAGATTTTTGCATGTTGCACGTTTTTCATGGGTCTGGGAATATGCGATTACTTTTGAGTTTTAACTTTCCTTTTGCGGTAAACGACTGATGTACTTACCCATTTAAATGCAGCGAAATTTTAGAGGGTTATGTTTGAATTCTTCATTTAGTACCAATTAAATTACTGGCTTTGATTATTGATATGTTTATAATTACCGAGGGGGTCGTTTTATCGCACCTTGGTACGTCATTTTTCGAAGCTTGGGTGATGTTTTGATTACAAAACATTGAACGCTCGCATCGGCTATTTAATTGATATATACATGTGAACTTTAAACAAAGAAAATATCGAGTCTGTTAAAACTTTATTGCTACGAACTCTCGTGCTTTGCTGAAATTAACATTATTTCCCCGAAAATACTGCTATGTAGTGTGTATAAGGACAAGATTGCCGTTTTCTTAAAAAACAAATTTGTTGCACTGTATACAAATTCAAGTGCATGCTTTTTTGAGAACCTGCATTATTTCCACCAAGATTTCTCGTGAAGCTAAATGCGATTGTACACACGAACAATGGTATTTCCACAATTTCCAGGCCCCAAAACTCGGCAAAAGGCGATGCGTATCAAAATATATATTCGGCAAAATACGGTAAATCATCGTAAATGTGATTATCTATATCTGACTGTAGAACGAAAACATAAAAAACTGAACGTGCGTTCCTCGTCTCACCCCGGTAGATTCCCACAGAAATAGTCACATGGTTCAGGCTTTGACACACTTTCAAAGAGGCCTCGATGGGGAATATGATTGGTCGTACATTTTCAAATATTTACTATGCTTTTCCAACCTAAGAAAGCGAGATATTACTTTCTTCACTAAGAAATATTTACTTACAAGTTATTTGCTTCATGTTTACGAATCTATTTTTGTAGTTGTTATATTTATACACACGTACAATCGCCTGTTGCTTACATCGCATGCATGTATTCATGCGCACTATATTTAGTTTCTTTAAACGTATTGAGGAGACTCATTTAAATTACATTGTTATATGAATGTCAACATACATGTATGATATGTCTTCAAAACTTAATAAAGCTGTTCAAAAAGCAAATGAACAATTTTTGAAGATCTTTGTGCGTGGGATTTATTTGCTGTCGGTGTAAGAATAAACAGAGAGTTTGTGATACGCGATGAATCCGCACGCCGTTGATAGCAAGGAGCATCTCGCTTCGCGAGCCGACTCGAAAATATTTATTATGGGTAGTGGGTAGTTTCTATTGTTTTATTTTGTGCCACGTGGGTGTTGAGTTTTCAGAATATTTTTATTGTCGCTCTTGTCCTTAGTTGATTTATACGAGGGTACCGATGCGTTATATTTATCAGTCGGTGTGATGGTGATATAGAGGCCTCTGGGCGCGGGCTCCATTAGAAGACGAACGATTCGTGGAAAAACATATCCATACCCATTTCATGATAATAGCATCGTTTGGACTCTCAATCTTTCCAACATTCCCGCCATAGATGCCTTTGATTGTTGATGTGACATCGTTTCTTCAGAACTACTGTGATACAATGTCGCACAGGCATTACCGCGTCATTGACTAGAATGTTTGTCCCGAAAAGCTCGCGAGATTTGTACCGTTTTCATTTTTAAAAATATTTTTGTGGTGGGTCTGGTTAGTTTTTTTTTTTTTTATTAGATGGGTCATTGTAAAATGAGTTTATTAATTTGATGGGTCATGGGGTAATTTTTTATTTTTTTTTATGGGTGCTTGGTATATACAAAAGGTGCCTCCCGACCCCCCCATGTATTTATTTCTGGAATAGCCCTTAGCCAACAACCCTTAAAAGCACAGGTAAACAATAGACATTAAAGAGGCCACTCATATTTTTCACACCTCCAGTGGATGAATTCCCACCTTGCCTGTTGGTCAGTCCAAAGTCCAATTGCACAACTGGCCGATCTTGATCACCCTCTGGCCAAAAATTTCTTGTATTCAAAAAGTGGCCAGTATGATAAGGGTAAATTACACATGTTTGTTAACAAATGTATTTTGAAAAGTGACCGATGTCCGGTTTTCAGGGGTGGCCGGTTTTCTAAGACTTTCTCTGTAAAGAAATGTTAAGATTTCTGCCGGGACTTTAAAAATCGGCCGATATTCAGGGAGAACCGGTTTTCTGAGGGGCCGATTTGGAGAAGTTTCACTGTACTTCATATTTTGGTACAATAAATGCTGATCATACAAGCATATCACAACTGTAAAATTTCATTTGAATGGAGTGGGAATTGTTCAGTACTTAGTGCCATATTTGTAATGAAGTCAATTTACAGTAACATGCACCTATGCTAACTTCAAATAAATTTTTTGAATCCATTTAAAATTACTTGCAAAAAGATCCAAATTTAATGATATACACAGTACAGGGAAGTGTGCACGACCCGTAACTTTTTTCAACCAATACCTATAGGGTTGATGTCCCCACTAGCTCCCGAGAAACTGGACACTATCGATGCTGCAGAGGACAGAACGGACTGTGAGGTTCCCACCGACGGGAGAGTGGTAGGAAGTTTGCTATTCCCTTGGCTCATCTCTGGGAACAGTGATGGTTGGGGGATGTCTTTTGGCAGATTTGGAGTGGAGGCTCTTGATTCGGGGTCCGAGTCCGAGTCAGCTCTGTGACCTTGTTTCACCTTGGCTTTACTTTTGTCAAGAATGTCTTTCCCAAAAAATGCTTCCTGTAGTGAAAAAGGGACATCAAAATCAATAAACTTATCATTATGTGAAATTCTATAATATTTAAAACTCATTACAAGTAGTGCAGTCCTACAGTAATTTGAAAACTTTCTGAGTTTAAAAACTATTATATAGAACACTCAAGTCCAATTCAAAGTGCCATGCTACATTTTTTAAAAAAAAAACTACAAGTGTGATTAGAATTCGTTATGAACCTGCAGATAGTTAGGAAAACTATTTTCCAGCTGACTTTTCTTGCGAGCTTGACGTTTCCTCTGTTTTTTCATTTCACCTTCCACTAGCAGCGGAACAGGATCTCCATCTTCCCCTAAAATTATCACAAGAAGCCTAGTGTATCAAGAAACAATCAGATGCCATTACTTCAACAACCAATCAAAAACAGAGGAGAGTTTGGTAGCAGCTAATACAAACCCCAAAATTTAAATAAGTTTAAAAGCGATGTGATGACACACCAGAAGACAAAACTAATCAGAAAAGAGTTCCACAATAAACTTGAAAATCAAAAGGGTCTTCTTCTGCCTAATCCAAGTATCATGTATAAAATTTAAGAAAATATTCCAAGAAGCTATCATGTCCCATAGAACATGTTAATTGGAAACTCAAGTTATTGCAGTCGTAGAAAGTGCTACTAGACAGATAGATAGGCATGGTGATTATTATAGGAATCCGAGTAATCTTGAGTTATTGCATGCCATAAAAGTGTTATTGTCTTATTTTTAGATGTATTAAAAAACAGTAAGTCCAATTAACTCTGTAAAGAGAGAGCCAATGAATCTGAAAATTGAAAGGGGTCCTCCTCTCCCTAATCCAAGAATTAGGTACAAAATTTATAAAAATCATCCAAAGGAAACTGAAGTTATCGAATGCCATAGAAACTGCTAAAGGGCACCCGCCACATGGTGGAGCCCTAATAATTCACAAACAACTGTGACACTGGTCAGTATGATTTACACCAACAGAATCTAGTTCATTCATCTAAAAGGTTCTGTACGTAAATGTCACATACAAAATGCATGTGTACATATATTTTAGCTGCCTTTTACTGGCAAAGCTCAAGTTTGCAAAGAAGTTATCCAACTGGCAAATTGTTTCTTGGCGACCCTGACTTACATGTACCTTCGGGACGAGGCTGTCCGTCTGCTACTTCTGCAGAGACTTCTGGTATCTGTCTTTTCACATTTGTCTGTCTATTCCTAGGTTTGGCAATGAAACCCCCAACTCCTGAAAATTTACCAAATGAGACATTGCACACCTTTGGAAACAAATAATCTGTTGGTTTTTAAATATAATTTAAGATGCTTTAAAAAATTGATTGGCAATTAAAACCTTTCAAACAAGAGGCCCATGGGCCACAATGCTCACTTCAGTCACCTTAGCCCTGTTGTTCATTTTTAAACAATTGTTACCCTCTTTAATCCCATGACATATTTAGACCCCAACCTAGCCCTACGAGGTTGTGATTCTTGCCTACCTAAATGATTGAGAAGAGGAACACCGGGATTTTCCCCCCCAAATATCCTATATACTCTCATGTAAAACTTTATAATCTCTCTTAAATCCCAACCTAGTTAAATATGAATCTGCACAATATACGGATGCTTGCATGTTAATATGACTAATCATGGCCAGTGGTTTTTAATAAAAAGAAATTGTCAATGACTATATATACATGCATGTATTTCAATCTCAAACTTTGAACCCCAACCCCCAACTAAATGGGGCAGTCCTTCGGATGAGACTGCAAATACGGAGGTCCCGTGTCACAGCAGGTGTGGCACGAAAAAAATCCCTCCCTGCTCAAAGACCATAAGCGCTGAGCATAGGCCTAAATTTTGCAGTTCTTCACCGGAAATGGTGACGTCTCCATATGAGTGAAATATTCTCGAGAGGGACATTAAACAATATTCAATCAGTCAATCCCCCCCTCCATGATTTGAAGAAACTTAAATCTGCAGTACTTAAGGATGATTGTTTATTAATATGACTAATCATGACACTGTTGTTCTTCAGAAGATTTTAAAAGACATTCCCTTTATATCCCAATGTAAAACCTTAAAGCTCAGGCGAGCTAAAAAATAGAATTCATACCAGCATACATAAAATGATGAATCAGAATTACAATGCACTTCAGTAGACCTGTTTAAAATCTATTGTACAAACCTAGCCCAATAGTAGTCCTTCTCTTCCTCTCTTTTTTCTCCCCCTCCACAGGGATTCCTGGGAGTGTTTGGCCGGTAGGACTTAGCAGGGGGTCCCCATCCCCCCTGGGTTCAGCTGTCAGCGGGGTAGACAACTCGCTGCCATCATCTGGGCCATCTGCTATTCAAAACAAATTTGAATCGTTAGTACTTTTCACTATAAGCTTTTTAACAAGAGGCCCATGGACCACATTGCTCACCTGAGTCACCTTGGCCCATAAATATCCACACGGAACTGTCACTACAACTTACTGTGAGTCAGGGGAGTAAATATACACACTGAACTGTCACTACAACTTAACTGTGACTCAGGAGAGTAAATATACACACGGAACTGTCATTACAACTTACTGTGACTCAGGAGAGTAAATATCCTCACTGAACTGTCACTACAACTTACTGTTACGCAGGAGAGTAAATATACACACGGAACTGTCACTACAACTTACTGTGACTCAGGAGAGTAAATATACACACGGAACTGTTCCTACAACTTACTGTGACTCAGGAGAGTAAATATACACACGGAACTGTCACTACAACTTACTGTGACTCAGGAGAGTAAATATCCACACGGAACTGTCACTACAACTTACTGTGACTCAGGAGAGTAAATATCCACACGGAACTGTCACTACAACTTACTGTGACTCAGGAGAGTAAATATCCTCACTGAACTGTTACTACAACTTACTGTGAGTCAGGAGAGTAAATATACACACTGAACTGTCACTACAACTTACTGTGACTCAGGAGAATAACTCTACTCACTGCACTGTCACTACAACTTACTGTGACTCAGGAGAGTAAATATACACACAGAACTGTCACTACAACTTACTGTGACTCAGGAGAGTAAATATACACACTGAACTGTCACTACAACTTACTGTGACTCAGGAGAGTAAATATCCACACGGAACTGTCACTACAACTTACTGTGACTCAGGAGAGTAAATATACACACGGAACTGTCACTACAACTTACTGTGACTCAGGAGAGTAAATATACACACTGAACTGTCACTACAACTTACTGTGACTCAGGAGAGTAAATATCCTCACTGAACTGTCACTACAACTTACTGTGACTCAGGAGAGTAAATATACACACTGAACTGTCACTACAACTTACTGTGAGTCAGGGGAGTAAATATACACACTGAACTGTCACTACAACTTACTGTGACTCAGGAGAGTAACTCTACACACGGAACTGTCACTACAACTTACTGTGACTCAGGAGAGTAAAAATCCACACTGAACTGTCACTACAACTTACTGTGACTCAGGAGAGTAAATATACACACGGAACTGTCACTACAACTTACTGTGACTCAGGAGAGTAAATATACACACTGAACTGTCACTACAACTTACTGTGAGTCAGGGGAGTAAATATACACACTGAACTGTCACTACAACTTACTGTGACTCAGGAGAGTAACTCTACACACGGAACTGTCACTACAACTTACTGTGACTCAGGAGAGTAAAAATCCACACTGAACTGTCACTACAACTTACTGTGACTCAGGAGAGTAAATATACACACGGAACTGTCACTACAACTTACTGTGACTCAGGAGAGTAAATATACACACTGAACTGTCACTACAACTTACTGTGACTCAGGAGAGTAAATATCCTCACTGAACTGTCACTACAACTTACTGTGACTCAGGAGAGTAAATATACACACTGAACTGTCACTACAACTTACTGTGACTCAGGAGAGTAAATATACACACTGAACTGTCACTACAACTTACTGTGACTCAGGAGAGTAAATATACACACTGAACTGTCACTGCAACTTACTGTGACTCAGGAGAGTAAATATCCACACTGAACTGTCACTACAACTTACTGTGACTCAGGAGAGTAAATATCCACACGGAACTGTCACTACAACTTACTGTGACTCAGGAGAGTAAATATACACACTGAACTGTCACTACAACTTACTGTGACTCAGGAGAGTAAATATCCACACGGAACTGTCACTACAACTTACTGTGAGTCTGGAGAGTAACTATACACACGGAACTGTCACTGCAACTTACTGTGACTCAGGAGAGTAAATATACACACTGAACTGTCACTACAACTTACTGTGACTCAGGAGAGTAAATATCCACACGGAACTGTCACTACAACTTACTGTGAGTCTGGAGAGTAACTATACACACGGAACTGTCACTGCAACTTACTGTGACTCAGGAGAGTAAATATACACACTGAACTGTCACTACAACTTACTGTGACTCAGGAAGTCTGAGAGTAAATATACAAGAAATAAACTATGCAAGGTAAATGATAGTGCAAACCTTTATGAACATTGTGGGTAATTTTTTAATCAAGCAGACATTCATGTAGCATCTCCATGTAATACACGTATTCAAATCACAATAAATGCTAAAACTGGGAATCAAAGGTAAAGAAATCAAGCCAATAAAAGCTTGTGTCTTCAGGGATAGACATTAACTTTTTCTTTCACTTGCCCTTTGGGCAAGTAAACTCCAACTTTCACTTGTCCAAATGAAAAAGTTAGAAGTCCGAAAAAATTCAGACTCTAACATGCCTATCAACCAGTAATCTCTCTCTCTCTCTCTCTCTCTGTGTGTGTCAATCGGCCAATAGCTAAGTTTTCACTTCTTTAGAATAGTTTTCTCTCTTTCAAGCTTACCCCCTTTCCCAAGTGTAAGAAGTTACACCTGTGAATTATGCCATACAAGTTACATTATTGTTGTATGATGAAAAATGTCATTGTTAATGATAGTTAAGAAAATTACAATGGTCACTGTAGAAAATGGATCTTTTCACCGCAAAAGAACGAGCAAGGGACGTAACATGAGGCAAAATTTTTATAGATGTATTCGATTCAAATGCTCAATGTATATTATTTCACGATCTTCGCTAGTAATAGTATCAAAAATAACTGACGATTTAGTAATACAGAGTTGGACATTACTTTCTAATATTTGATATTCATCAAGCTTAACACATTATAATAATCACATTTCCTACTGAAATAATCACTTGCCCCATCGGAAAAGTGTGTATTGAGTTTCACTTGTCCGAACTGGGTTTTCACTTGCCTCAGGCAATCCGACAACCATTAGTGTCGATTCCTGGTCTTAAGATTAAAACTGGGAATCACAGGTAAAGAAATCAAGCCAATAAAATCTTGTGTCTTAAGATTAAAACTGGGTATCAAAGGTAAAGAAATCAAGCCCATAAAAACTTTGTGCCTTAAGATTAAAACTGGGTATCAAAGGTTAAGAAATCAAGTCAACCTTTGTCCTCATCTCCTTCTGCAGACATCTGAGTGATCAGGCGTTGCCCCGGTAACATGTCAATCGATGGTCGTTTGTTGGTGCGTCTCTGTCGCTTGACTTTTGGAATCTGAATAGTGATTTCCTGCATATGTTGCACTCCAGTCTCAGACAAATAAACTCCATCCATCAGATAGCGCTTTTGAGGAAGAGGTTCTGCAATACATGGAACACACATGACTGTTTTGTAAACCCGTCTTAGATAAATCAACTACATTCATTTAGCTCATTCATTCACACAAGTTGGAAACAACCTTGACACTTTAAAAAAAAGCTCCATGAAAATGTTTGTATCAATAATCTACATATGTGACGGGCATTTATACAGATGAACTCGAGTAAGAATTTGGACATTAACAGGAATCATCAGTTATCCATTCCTAATAATGGTTGTGCACAAAACCCATAAAACACAGGATATTTTGACAAATCCTAAGGTCCAAACACTGATCTACAAACAATTGCAAGAATCTAAAAAAAAATCTAACACAGAAAAACATGTACATGGATATGGGTGCAAGCATCACATGTCGTATAGGCTTTCTTGAGTAAATGTGATAAAAATAATTTGTATGCAATGAATGGTTTTTCAACACACGACGTTCTGCAAGGCTAGCCCGATACAGGACCTCATCTATCAATAAAATTACACATACACATTACGAAAGAGTAAACCAATATAGGACCTCATCTATCAATAAAATTACACATACACATTACGAAAGAGTAAATTCTAGAGATCTCCTGCTTCTCATTTGCAAGCCTGAAATATCTAACAACTAGATGCACATTCTTGCAAAACAATTCACAAGTTGACATTAAAAATCTTTCTTCCGTCGGATCCTACTGCAATGAAAATGCTTGTTTAATCAATGACCATGCAAGATCGGCTTGGATGTGACAAATAAAGCGTTTTGGTGCAGCAATAAAGGGTGTCTCTACATGCAGATATTACCAATGGGGAAATAGACCGGAGGCAACTTGGTGAAGTAGCTGCTTAAACTGTCAACTGTCAACAAAAAGTCACAGGCTAAACTTTCAGGACTATAAATGACCATAAGTTGAATATACATGTACAATAATACTGTACATGATATCAACATACCACGACATGTCTGTCATGTATCTATATGTACATTAATTATAA
The DNA here is from genome assembly GCF_947568905.1 of Ostrea edulis. Lineage (NCBI taxonomy): Eukaryota > Metazoa > Mollusca > Bivalvia > Ostreida > Ostreidae > Ostrea > Ostrea edulis. The sequence goes on from NC_079169.1 coordinate 13,904,366, forward strand.
TGGGAAAACTTCAGCACATTTTAGACCCGATTTTTCCACTCTCTTACCTGGCTCTCTGTAGAACGGTGGAGTGGGTGGCTCCTCTATTTCCACAGGTGGTGGTGTGGGTGGTGGAGGAGGTGGTGGCACTGAAACAGAATCAAATATCACAGCTCAACTACATGCACATGTTCAAAGAAAATTACATGTAAATATGATACTCAATATCAAACATCATTATACAGTAAAACACAATTATAGTGAACCTCCAGAACCAGCAAAAACAGTTCATTATAACCAAACTTCATTATACAGTAAAACATGATTAAGTGAACCTCCAGGACAAGCAAAAAACAGTTCATTATAATCAAACTTCATTATACAGTAAAACACGAAATGGTAAAAGCAAATCTCCAGGACCAGCGAAAAACAGTTCATTATAATCAAACTTCGGTATATCCAGTGGACTTTGAGTTTTTTTTAACCAATAAGGGAATAAATATGACTTCGCAATAAGTGTGAATTCATTATAAGCATGTTCATTAAAAGTGTTTTCCTGTATAGTCTGACCACCAGTAGTTCACAGAGACAGAAACTGACTTACACGGCCCATCCTTGCCCGTTTTCGGTCTACAGAACAGACACTGGTATTCGTACTCAGCCGCCCGTTCCATGTCGTCCTCTGACCGGAGTCCATCACACTGAGCGTGCAGCCACCGACTACACTGCAGACACTGGATAATCATCTCGTCCTCATGGTACTTGTGGCGACACACGGGACAGTCGATTTTACTGCGGCATGGCCCACACTGAGTGTAGTTGTTCTGCCAGTTACAACCAAAGCCTGGGGTAGTACTGCCACAGTTCACACACATTACACACCTGTATGTATTACAGCAAGAGATACTGACAGATTCAATCTAACATATCACTACCTGTGTCAAAAGCTTCATATACAGTGCATGTACCTCACTCAGCAGACAGAAACTTTTACACGATGGTATTTCCCAAACAAGGCAAACTAATTAGTCACTTTGCATAGTTTCCATTACAATTCTCTGTGCCTAAAGATTCTTATAGACTATAGACTCACCATTTACACTTCCACGTCCCTTTTGGTACATGGTCCAGAGGCGGGTCCAAACAGTAGATGTGGTAGCTAATGTCACACTCATCACACAGGAGTAGTCTCCCCTCATCATGGGGCTTCCCACAGCCCTCACACACAGTGCAGTCAAGGCAACGCCAGCCCTTTTGAAGAATCACCTTGGTTACCTGTAAACATAAAACCAGGAAGAAAATAGAAGAAACCATCTTGAAGATAAAATGCATTAATACATTCATATACATTAATGTATTAAGGCTACAACAAACCGAAATACACATCCAAAACAATTAAAACTACTACAAACCGAAATACACATCCAAAACAATTAAAACTACTACAAACCGAAATACACATCCAAAACAATTAAAACTACTACAAACCGAAATACACATCCAAAACAATTAAAACTACTACAAACCGAAATACACATCCAAAACAATTAAAACTACTACAAACCTCCTTGACTCCGGCACAGTATGGATGGTAACACTGGCCACACTGAGTGCAGACAATCAGTTTTCCCTCCTCGCCTTGACCAAAGCTGCCACAACTTTTGCAGACATCCTGTTGTACACAAAATTCATTAGAACTTGCACCGTCCATCAGGAAATATTGTGGTAGACAAGAGGCCCATGGGCCTAAACAATCACCCGAGTCTGCACATTCTTTAGAAATCATTTTGTTCCCTGTATGCTTCTTAAACTTGTCCATTATTTTTTTTTAACTCTGTAATAGAAACTTGTATATTGGTGTACCCATAATACACAACTGATAATTTACAATTCTTATACAGGAGAGTATGTTTGATCACATCACAGAGAAAAAAAATTTTCTATTTGAGTTCTAAAAGATCATTATTTAGATGAATGAAACTCGCCAATGAATTCTTTTTTTAAAGAAAGAAAACAATTTGAAGTTTTTTGTTTTATATGTTATTCTATTACAGAAATGCAAGTTTGTGGCAATATTGCTCAATATGTCTAGGAGTAAATAAGTTTTTTTATAAACGTACTTCATTTTCTGATTCCTTACCTGATCCAGGACATATCTGTCCTGAGCGTTGGCCAGTATAATGGTCTGTGGGTGATCATCTCCATCCTCCTCCTCCTCTGTAGGAAACTTCTTGGGTGGTTCACCAGGAAGAGCTGGTGATATCTACAGAGACAATTTTAACTTACACAACTCACTGACAAATGCATTTTCTATTCTTTTGAAGCAATAAAACAAACAAACAAGAGACGAATGGACCACATCACTCACCTTTGCCCATATTTCAAGATTTTACATGTACCTATCTATTTGCATGTAAAACTTTGATCCCCTATTGTGGTCCCATCCTACCCCCAGAGGCCATGATTCTAACACACTTGGATCTGCACTATGTCAAAAAGCTTTCATGTAAATGTAATTTTCTTTGGCCCAGTGGTTCTTGAGAAGATTTTTAAAGATTTACACTATATATTTGTATGTAAAACTTTGATCCCCTATTGTGGTCCCATCCTACCCCCAGAGGCCATGATTCTAACACACTTGGATCTGCACTATGTCAAAAAGCTTTCATGTAAATGTAATTTTCTTTGGCCCAGTGGTTCTTGAGAAGATTTTTAAAGATTTACACTATATATTTGTATGTAAAACTTTGATCCCCTATTGTTGACCCCATAATACCCCCAGGTCCGATGATTTTAACAAACTAGAATCTGCATTATGTCAGGAAGCTTTCACATAAATGTAAAGTTTTCTTAACAGGTGTGGCACGATAAAAATCCCCCCTGCTCAAAGGCCCTAAGTGCCGAGCATAGGAATAAATTTTGCAGCCATTCACCGGCAATGGTGATGTCTCCATATGAGTGAAAGTAGCTGCAATAATGTAGCCCTCTCTTTTTTTTTTTTTTTTTAGGAAGAGGGCTACAACTCCTTAGGATCTCCGTAATGGTGCAAATGCGGGAGTGATTCACTCCCGCAACATTTGCGCTCATTCTAAACATTTCCTGACTTTCTTTACGTAAATAAAATGATATTCTATGTTTCTTAGTCAATATATAAATTTACAACCTGCAACTTTAGATTTGTGAGGCTCTATTCTACCGTTTTCAACAATTTCGATAAATTCCAATTCCTCGATTCATATTTGTGCGCCATGTTTGATGTACTGAAGTTTCAACTTCCGATTGCCAAGTCATTTGCATATGCCATATAAGGTAGTATTTACATCAATGGACAAGTATGGAGGCGAAAGCTATTTCCTCGGTATTGAAAAGGTTTGAATTAAATATCAAGTTAAAAACCGAACAGCAGAGTGTAAATTCTTTCTGCAACAATATGATTTTCCTTTCTTTGTTAAAGTGGCTCGAGTAACTACATTTTCGCGCTGATTGTCAATGTTTAGGCTTTCATTAGATCCACCTACGAGATCTCGCGATAACAAGCATGGCGGAGCAGACGAAGAATTTTGCATGCTGTACATTATATTTAATGAAAAACACCTTTATTAGACATGCCCGAGCACAAAGTTGGTACTCCTTTTGGTGTAAACAACATTTGGGACTAATACACAGAGTTTATTATCGGTTATTCATAAAATTATTTTGCACCATTACGGAGATCCTATGGAATTGTAGCCCTATCCCGAAAACGTCAGAATAAAAAAAAAATTGGATAGGGCTACATTATTGCAGCTAGAGTGAAAGATTCTCGAGAGGGATGTTAAACAATATACAATCAATCGATCAACCCTATTGTGGCCCCATCCTACCCTGGGGGTCATGATTTTAACAAACTTGAATCCGCACTGTGTCAGAAAGCTTTCATGTAAATTTGAAATTTCCTGGCCCATTAGTTCTTGACAAGAAGATATTTAAAAGATTTTACCAACATTTTCAGGTAAAACTTTGATCCCCTATTGTGGCCCCATCCAACCCCGGGGGCCATGATTTTAATAAACACGAATCTCCACTATGTCAGGAAGCTTTCGTGTATCTTTCTGATTTTCAGCTCTTCTGGCTCATTGGTTCTTGAGAAGAAGTGTTTTAAATGGCCACACCCTAGTTTTGCATTTTTGTTATTATTTCCCCTTTGAAGGGGACACAGCCCTTCATTTGAACAAACTTGAAAGACCTTCATCCAAAGATGCTTTTGGCCAAGTTTGGTTGAAATTGGCCCAGTGGTTCTGGAGAAGTCAAAGATGTGAGAGGTTTACAGGCTGACAGACGACGGACAACAGGCGATCAAAAAAGCTCACTGAAGCTTTCAGCTCAGTTAAGCTAAAAATTTAAGACTGTAGAATTCTGTTACTTATCTTGCAGATTTAAACCATCATAAAGATTTAGATGAATGGAGAATGACTGAACAGCGTACAGTTTAAAGATAACAAGAAGTACTGTGAGCAATGCTCACTAAGAATACCCCCCCCCCCCCCCCCCCCCCCCCCCCCCCCCCCCGCTTACCCCAATCTCCCAAAGGGTGTTGGTAATAGGTATAAACTACCTCTTTTCTGAGTGTAAAAAACAAATGGCATGACAAACTCTGGGTATTCTCGTTTGTAGGGAGAAATGGATTATCTAGGAACACAGCATCTCAATGCGATGAAAAAAACCGTTAAAGAATTTAAATGGAAACCATATTGCTACTTTGATGTCCAGTGCACGTGACCCTTGGACCCCAAAATCGATAGGGAACATCTTCATCCCATGGGTAGTCCATATGTATGATATGGTGACTGTAGGTGGAAAGGATAACGCTTTATAGCCCGGAAACCATATTGCTACTTCGATGTCCAGTGTGCTTGACCTTTGACCTTTTGACCCCAAAATCGATAGGGAACATCTTCATCCCATGGGTAGTCCATATGTATGATATGGTGACGGTAGGTGGAAAGGATAATGCTTTAGAGCCCGGAAACCATTGCGTCTACAGACGGACGGACGGACAGACAGACGGACAACCCGATTCCAGTATACCCCACCCCCCCACAACTTGTTGCGGGGGTATAATGAATTGTAAATCAGAATGAAGATGGGCACACAGTAAATGTGATCGTCTTCCTTTAGATACCTGTGATTGTAGTCCTGGCTGGGTTTTCATTTTCGGTTTTGGTCCTCTCTTTCTTTCACAGAAAGCTGAAGGTCTCTTCTTCTTTTCAGGAGCCATTGGTCTTCCCTGTTAGAGATTAAAAGGATCTGTGTATCCAATTCTAATGCAGAAGCATGCATTATCCAATATCCATGTTAACAAAAACATTTACAAGTATATAGGTTTACAAAATACCATATTTGTCCCAATAAGCACCATTCCTGTTTCAAATTTTGCAAAACTACGTAAGTATGAATTACATGTGTAACAGGTCTCATTTTTTAGAACACAGAGTTGCATTTACTTCAGCCCTAATTGTTAAACCATCTTAATATTACATTTAAAGTTCACTTACTTCCTGCCAGTCATTTATTTCGAGTACTTTTCATGTTTAGATATGGTTGATACATTTCACATGTTTTTGTATTAAACAGGAAGTGTCATACCTGTTGCCTAGCTTTCCCAAGTGAATAAGCTATCTCTTTCCTGATAGGACAAGTCAGGACGGTTTCTTTGGTTTTGATTGGTTGAAGTTAGTGAATAGAATTCAGGGTATATAAGACTGTTTGATCAGTTTTACTCAGTTGGTTAAGCACTGGCTTCATGATTAGTGTTCTCTTATTCTGAGTTCTGAGTAAATAAACCTCAAGGTTTTAAAGCCCTGAACAGTTCTAGCATGAAATAAGCATGCATTCTGTAAGAGTTAGGAACTGCTAAAAACATCAAGGTTAACAGGATATCAGTATATTTTATAATGTAGTTTTGCAGTTGATTAGGTTCTCCTTACCAAGTCCTGTTTCAAGGTGTTGTGGACAGTAGTAGTAGGTTTTATACTTAGTGTATATATTGTTCAGGGTCAATCATTTTTATTTAGTTTATCTTTAAAAGGTATAAGATGTAGCTCGTTCCCTTTCTATTTTTAGAAGAAATGACCCCCTAGTGCAAACATCCGTGCATCAAAGGACCCCATTGGAAATAAGCTTTCGAGCTTTCTTGGGTTATCCTTGGTATACACTGTATATGTATTTATGCTTGTATGTATGTACATGTATATACCGAATAAACGTTTATTTTTATTTTCAGTATTATGGAGACTCAGAAGGGACTTGTTTGACTCACAGTTCCTTGCCGATTTTTCTCATACTGCTAAACTACTCAGTTAATTCATAATCAAAACTCAGGATATACCATTCTGTTGATTTATTCATATTACTTTACACTTTGTTATTTTTCTATGTAATTTGTTATCAATAACAATATATAAATTAGCGCTTTATCTTTAATGAATTAAAAACTCCTTACTGCTATTTTCATTCCAATGTGTTTGTTTACTATAGTTCAGGAATTCCCTTACCTGGGTGAAACTTTTTACTTGAGCCAGTGTACAAAATTTTAGGGCCCTCAATCACCTGAGTTACTGCCCCTGTTATACTCGTTCCAGTTACACATGAATCATAATTTTCTTCTCATAAACAATATTCGACCTTCACTGAACTTACCCTTGACCTTCATAAACAATACTTGACCTTCACTGCACTTACCCTTGACCTTCCAGAACTTGAAGAAACCCCTATCTTCTTGCGACTCATGGCATTCAATTTTCCTCCCTTACTCCCCATGCCACAGCCCTCTACATGGGGGTGAATGTGGGGAGGGCTTGAGAACTGTGAATACCAACATCTTGTCAGTACTTACAACCAGTATCCATTTCAAACAGACAAATTTTTAATGGATCAAAAAGTCTAATCCATGACCACTAGGGCTGTCACGGTTCAAAAAATTTTCAGGTCGGGTCGGTTCTAAATTTTTTACTTCGAGTTCGGGTATTTCGGTTCAGTTCTATATAACTATTTTAAGAATCTAATATACAGTTAAAATCAAAAACCTTTATAATGTATTTAGTCACAATAATTACTCGGGGACGTGGACTGAGGTTTAGACTCGACATCCATGGTACTAGAAACAGCATTGTCACTTCTACTCGTTTCCATCCATGCTTTCAATGTTTTGTCACTGACGATGTTGCTCCTGTGGCGTATTTTCAATGCGTCTGACATATCTTGCATGTACTGTCATTATTTACAGTTTTGTCGACAATGCCATCATTTAACAACTGATAA